>NC_051176.1:133248262-133488261 GCF_013339695.2 Rhipicephalus sanguineus | reverse complement strand
AAGAAAGAAAAAGAAAGAAAGAAAGAAAGAAGAAAGAAGAGAGAAGAAAGAAAAAAGAAAGAGAGAAAGAGAGAGAAAGAAAGAAGAAGAAAGAAAGAAAGAAAGAAAGAAAGAAAGAAAGAAAGAAAGAAAGAAAGAAAGAAAGAAAGAAAGAGAGAGAAAGAAAGAGAGAGAAAGAAAGAAAAAGAAAGAAAGAAAGACTATGTAAGAGAGGCGTTCAGAGACATTGCTCTTCCAATATGGAGGCTGTAGCATGAGTACGGATTTATGAATCACTGTGCCAGGCTGAACATTTATGGACGAAAAAACAGAGGAGGCTGTTTTTCCAATAAGCTGACGTAACGGAGGTAATTGAGTGCGTCTGTAATTGGCAGATATGAGGAAGGGAGCCACGGAAACGCGATGTTAGCAATGACATCACCTACACTTTCACATCGTTATGTGTGTCGACCACAGCGCAAAAAGCGGCGCCGCAACACGCGAGCAGCTGCGCATTGGAACGCATTACACGAGGCTTGTCGCGGCCGAGGTTGTCGCTAATTGCTGTACCCACAGACTCAAACACCACGAAAAAGGTTGTTTTCAACACTTTTGTTTGTGTTCAGCCGCATGTATGCAATGATGTATACAATGATATACAAGGAAAATGCTACTACAGAGACAGCTTTCGAAACAGGGTCTGCCTAACAATGTCAACTTGCAACAATTGCAGAAACGCATTTCAATATGCGAGAGCGCATCTTACACTCCCGATATTTGTGAACAGCTGTGAACGGCGACCCGGTGTCCCGGCCTGCTGTATTTACTCGTTTACTACCACCAATGGTTAGCACTGGCAATATGTAGGCTAGTATGGTAATGGTGTTAATGTGTGCTATCCACTTTTATAACAACAACATCGTCTTAAATTCCAGTGCAGTGATGATTTCGCATGTACACAGACAACGTGAGCGGATATTTGCGCAGTGTTAAAATTATGGGGTAAAATAAGCCAGCCTCGAATAAGGAACGTATACTTGAAAGAAGTAAAATTAGAAAGGGTAATCTTTATGCTGCACTCTTAGGAAATGTAGTAGCATATCTTACTAACTTTGCAGTAGTAAATGCTTGTCATAACATTCACTGGCTATAAGTAGATGCACGTAGTAACTGCCAAGTTACGAAATTTACTAACCTGACACTTACTACTTATTTTTACTGCATATACAAAAAAGTGTCGAAAGTCGCAGGTTCGGTCCCTGCCGGCGGCAAGTCATCTTTTCGTCCACTTTACTTTCTTCACATTTATGTTCTAAATACTACAGATAACACCCCCTATACTTTCCTTGGCGTTATTGTCTGTTAGTTCTCATTAATATTGTGTCTAACAAAGATAAACGAGCCCTTAGAAAATC
Source organism: Rhipicephalus sanguineus (assembly GCF_013339695.2). Taxonomy (NCBI): domain Eukaryota; kingdom Metazoa; phylum Arthropoda; class Arachnida; order Ixodida; family Ixodidae; genus Rhipicephalus; species Rhipicephalus sanguineus. The sequence continues at coordinate 133,486,867 of NC_051176.1, read as the reverse complement.
ATCTCCCTTCCTTTATTACAAGGTTAGTGACTTTACTACCACGACAGTCACTGCCTTGATAGTACAATTACTAACACCAGTGATCTACAATCCGCCTTTTTTCACAATGCCACGGCGCATGCGCCTTTCTCCTAGCGGAAAAGTCGTGAAACGCCCCTTCAGCTTGGAGGCTTTATTTCTGGCAATACCGGCTGCACCGGCCCCTACTAAAACCCTACCAGAACGGCAGAGGGCAGTACAGGAAAAAGAAAAAGGCGGATTTCCAAGCAATAATAGGTTTTCAAATATTTGGTTTATGTGTGCTCTTGGTATTTATAATCAAGTCGATTCGCTTACAAAAGCATAAGCTCAAATAAAAAAAAATGAAACGGTACGGCAATCATTGCTACATATATGAATGATCCCTACTTACCTCATGAGATTACCCTGGTAAATACGCACTATAAAATGACATCTTCAGATAATAATGTACACATATAGGCGTGAACGAACCATAATCGAGAACACACACACACACACACACACACACACACACACACACACACACACACACCGATTATCAAAGCTTCTAAGCGGCATATACAGGGTGTTTCAAGAAATGTGTCCGAAAATACTCAAAAATCAGGAAGATGTGATATTTGTTCGATGCCCTCACAATTACTTCTTTTGTAGCAGCAGGCAGCTTAAGATTAGCTAAAGACATCATTTGGGACATAATTATGAAAGTTAGATTAATTAACGTTTTAATCAGTGGAGGTGGGTGGTTAAGTCAAATGGGAGAATTCAAGTCCTTCGTGCGAAGAACCTATTGCAGATTTGAGATTTCGAAAAAGCGGCCTCTAGTAATAATTGCGAAATAATGAAATAAACCATGCAGCGGCGAAAACGAAACCGAAACGCGGAAGAGCTATACTGCCAATTTTTCTGAAACGTCCAGAATGAGTGAGCGTCCTTATATCGACCATCAACCGACTTCGTTGTATTAGTGTGCGGGCTGCGGTTGCAAATATAGCACGCATGGGGCACATACATTAACGAACGCTGAAGAACTACAGCTCTTAACTCGTTGTCTTGAACAGTGACATCATTCTGGTCGTCTGCTTCTTGCGCTCATCGGTGCTTTCGGTTTCGGTTTCGCCGTTGAAATTGGTTGAATTTCATTCCGCTGCAATAATTATTAGAGGTCGCTTTTTCTTTATCTCAAAGCTGCGATGGGTTCTTCGCATAAAGAACGTCAATTCTGCCATTTGACGTAACCGCCTGACTCCATTAATTAAAAAGTTCATTAATTTAACTTTCTGAATTACTGTCCCAAATGATGCCTTTAACCATCTTAAGATGGCTGCCGCTACAGAAGTAGCAACTGTAAAGGCAGCGGGCAAATGTCGCATTTTCCTGATTTTAGAGGATTTTCGAACACATTTCTTGAAACACCCTGCATCCTCTACCAGCAACTTTGAAGCAGTACTGTCACAAAAATGTCGTATCTTGTTTTCCTGTTGCCATAAGAAGGTAATGACCCACCTACCACGGCTAGAGGCCTCGTTTGCTCGAGTGCGCGACGGTAAATTATTTGTAGACGCTTTTATAGTGCCAAGTTATAGTTTCGGTTCCAGAAGCGGAAGCAGGGTAGTTTTTTTTTTTTTTCTGGACACATCTGGACACGTGAGTGCGCAATACAATGACGCATTCGCCGCGCCCGACTGCGCCACAGAGCAGCCGCAAGGAGCATAGCAACCAACACGAACTCGTGACGTAGACTTTTGTTGGTTGTTTACAATAAAATCAAGTTGATGTCGATGCCGCGATGTGTGCCGTGTCGCGCTTAGCTGTGTGGCATACGCTTTAAAATTGATTTGATATGTGTTGTAGGTTGCATTAGCTGTTGATATTTAGTAAATGATGAGTCTGGGTCCACACAGATATATTTCACAAGTTATCTCGCGTTTAAACTTGTATGTCATTACTTCTGTAAGGCTACACCTGGCGATATATAGCCCTACTTGGTGCTAGCACTCGTCGTACCGGTGAGCAGCCTGGAACATAGACATATCATCGATGTTTTAGACCCAGATTATTATACCTTACTCCGTGCGTATGCATGTGCCATGAAGTCGCTCAAAACTGTTTTTCCAACATAATCAAGAAAATTATTGTTTGCCTAAATTTTCCACAAGACTGTCACAATTACAGCATGACATACTACGGCCAGTAAGACAGTAACGTTTACTTACCAGTCAGTGCGCAAATAGAAACCTTTACTAACCATACCACGCTGCGTAGTATACCTGCGTTTACTACCTCTCATATATTTCTATAGTAGTAAAAGGTTAGCGACACGTACAGTAAAGTTGATATGGGGGTAGTAAATAATGTAGTTACTAACTTTTCCTACCTTTTTTTTTTAAGAGCGTGCATTTTCTAATGCCTAAGAACGCACGGCTGACATGCATGGTACCACACAAGTTGATCAGAAGTGAGAGTGGAAATTTCCCCAACACTTCCTCGCCAACTTGAGACGCTGTACCATCGTCTTCGACTGAACGTGGCATACACGAACAGTTATTTGTACCGCATATGGCAAACCACTAGTCCCTGCTGTGATAACTGTGGCAGCATAGAGACAGTGGAGCACATATTACTGGAATGTTCCGCGTACCGCGATGAGAGGCAATTGCTTGAGCGACAAATGGACATGATCTGCCATATTAGGCCCAGTGCCCAACCCATATTAGGCCCAGTGCTCTACCCTTGAAAGCAGCGACGGGTTTTGTAGTCACTGTTTAGTCACCTGTCAAAAATTGGCCTAGTCGGAAAGCTTTAATGGTTGGATATTCCACATAGCAAAGCCTTATCTTACCTGACACCCTCCTTGTAAATATTTCCATCAGGTTCACTTGCTCATTTAATTTTTTTTATATTCTTTCTTTCTATTATTATTTCCTCCCCTCTCTCCTTTAATCTGTCAATCCCATTCCCCATCCCTACACAGAGTAGCATGCCAGCAGTATACAGACGCCGGCAAAAATCTCTGTTTTTCTAATAAAGAGCATCTCTCTCTCTCTCGCTCTCTCATGCAATGAGGCAGCTGATGGACGTGGAGAAAATGGAAGTCGTCACAGCTCGTGTACAAAGTGACTCCCCAATGCCGGACGTCATTGCTGCCATGAGTCGTTTGATGGATTGTTATGAGGTGGCCTAAGAGGCGCGAAATATGCGTAGATAACTAAATGGCTGTACGTGTTATTCGTTGCTTAATCATTTGCAGCTAAAACCTACAGTCTCCACAATTTACTTTTTGCCCTCACGAGGTTTAAGTATCTTTCTAACCCAGCCGATGAATGAGCAATGCAGTGATAATCACCTAAACATGTCTAACCATGCTTTAATTGCACTTCATGCAAGCCTATAGAATCGCCATGCGTAGGTACACCAAGTGGGCCGCATTTTTATGCATGTGGGGAATCTCATACGACGCTCAAATGGCATGGCACTATGCCTTGTAATTCATATGATAACAGGTTTGCGATGCTGCTTCTAGCAAGCTTGCATCCTGGATTATATATGCACGGTTTTCAATGCACCGCATTTATCAGACCACGATGCCTATACAGCCAACGTTTCCACAAGGCAGGTGTCATGTCTTCGTCAGGGCTACAGAAGATGACGCCACAAAGTGCGTGTCGTCTACTGCACTGAACGGCGTTCCATGTTCTATCAATGTTTCCTGCTTTTCGTATCCGTATTCCCTTGAACTTGTGTCTCATTTGTCCAGCCATTTGAGTGTAAAACGAACCATATTAACCAAGAAAGCATCGCTCCTGAACACAGTAGCGCACCCAGGATATCTGTAACGGGGGAGGGGGGGGGGGGCTGAAATTTCGACAAGATCCAGGGATTGCGGGGCAGGTGTCAAACTGCCAACCCATGAAAGGCGAAAATGGCATCTTTGCAAATGGAAGATGGCCGACCCCTGCTTCAATGGAACATATCGCAGAGCCACCGAGCATGCGGTTTGTGCTCCTTCAGTTTAGAAGCGAATGAGTGAATGTACGTTCTGGCGGGCTAGTTGGTTCATTGCTGTTAGACGTTCTTAACCTGCGCGAAATGTCTAGGACACAAGCAAGAAAACACAGAGAACACGACGAGCGCAGTTGCGCTCGTGGTGTTCCACCCACTTTCCCTTTTCGGTGCGCCACTGCTTCAGCGCCGCCTGGTTGTTACTCTATTCATCTCTATCTTACATTCACAGAATAACGCGCGGGGGCGTTACACGAATGTTAAAACTAAGTGGCGGCAAGTGAACTGTATTATCAGCTCAGAAACTGAGAGTAAACAATAGTAAAGTTAAGATCACGTGGCAATTGAGCCCGAACGAGCGCACACTCATCCCCAGCTGAAGCCTATATATGTCCAATCCAGTGCTTACGCAGTTGATCATTTACGTCACTGTCACATTTCGAGCTGAAGAATGCGACATTTAAAAACTGCATTTATTGCTGCAAGGCGAAATGCCAAATCAGGCATACGCATAGCGCGTAGAGGAAGACGGTTATTTTATCGCTTCTGCGACAAACAGGGGCCGGCACACTGAATTTTCCCCAGCGACGCGGCATCGAAGCAAAATCAGTTACTGCTTGATAATTTTTGGAACTGAATTTCTGCCCTCAATATAATCATTTCATCGTTACTCTTTTGCTAACAATTGCTTTGTGTTATTAAAAGATTTTACAGTGTTAGCTAATGACTCATTCAATACGGTGTCTTGTGTGTTTGCATATATGTGCTTTGTGTTTACTTACCTCACTCATTTCTAACGGGGAGGCCTCCATTACAGCCTGTTCACTATGGGATCTCCCTCTGTATGTTTGTAAATCCCCATTTGTAAGCTTACTCTTATGCATAATAAAAAGAACGACAGAAGACTATAATTCTACCAGTCATCAATGAACGTTCAAATAATTAGCGCAAAAGTGCTTGAATTGCTCTAAACAAAAAATTACACATGTGTGAAAGACATGGTCGTATGCGCCCTATATGCAGCAAGCAAAGCGCTGCAATTATGAATGTTAGCCCTCTGCGCCGAAAAAAAAAAAAAAGAACGATGCTATTATTTCATGCTATAACGGCTAGCGGGAAGACGTTGTTTCTTGCATCTTTGACGGACAGTGCAAAGATTTTCGATATACACTTCCGTATTCATACTTCGACTCTTGCCATACCGTTAATTCCGCTATACTTGCAACGAAACAACGAAAAACGAACATCAGCGCCTCCCATATAGGAGCACACGTATGCACACAAAAGGGCAAGAGGTGTAACGAACACGTGTGCATGCGCTGCTGCGGAAGAGGAAGAGAAAGGAACACTTAAATGTCAGCGTCTGGCGTTTCTCTCTCGGCTAAAGTAATGAAGAACAAACCTCGCGTAAACTGCCTGTGAAACTGGCCGAAATCAACATGTACAGGCCCAGTGCGACGTGTGGTCCCGGTGGGGCAACACCAACTGTTGCCGCCGGTCACGGCCTCCGCGGATGCGCCGATAAAACCGAGCGGCAGGGTATCACACGCCGCCCATTTGTCTGTGACGAGTCGGCTCGGACGGGCCATTATGCATTTCGGCGGAGCCCGCGGAGGCAGAACGGGAGAAAATGAAAATAAAAGGGCGAGATAAAAGCTGCCGCGCAGCTCGACGCCCAGCACCGAATAAAAAAAAAAAAACGACATAAAGAGAAGGTAGCGCGCGTCGCACAACTGGCCTCGAAACGCACTCGCCAGGTGAACGGCGCGCGCGCGGCCGTGAAACCGCAATGCATGCAGCGAACCCCCCACCCCCTCTTTGCTCTCCGGCCCGCGCTCTTTCTTTCTCCGTGCCGCAGAACAACCTGAAAGCGCCGTCGAATGCGCCACGATAAGCAGCCGCCGCGGCGTCGTCGCCGACACTGAAACAAAAACAAAAGGGACGTCGAGGTGGAGGGGTGGAAGGCAAAACAAAGGGAGACCTGACAGGAAGGTGCTAAATGAAAAGAAGGCTTCGAAAGGAAATGCGGGAGGTAGCGGGCGCAATTCAGTTGACGCACCTCGTACTTTATTTGGCTATTTATTTCTTTTTGTTCCAGAACGGCGTCATACACCGGTGCACTCGCGCCGTCCGTCTCTGTTTATTTATTTATTTTTATAAATCGTTCACGGTTTCCATCGTCTGGGCGGCTGCAACATCCACCTCCGGCGCGCAACGCGCCGGTGGCTCTCTTCCGACTGGTGCGCCGCGCTTAGCGCACACACAGGAGTCCTCGTTCTTCAGTTCCCTCCTTATAGATTCTTGTATTCAGAGTCAGCGTCACGGGAAGAGAAGGTGGGTGGCTGCACAGGAGAGGTGAGGAGGATCGCAGCGGTCGCTTTCGTGAACTGGCTCACGGCGACGTCGGTGGTAGCCGGAGCTGGACAGGTGGTTTCTCTTTTTTCGCTCTCTTCGGCATCGCGCGCCACGTAACGCCAATGGCTCGTCCCTACAACTCTAACTTCTTATTTGTTTTGGCTGCCCCGTTTAAACTGTTGCTATGCTACTCACCCTTGTGTTTCCGGCCCTAAAAACCATGATTGCTTGAGCTATAACTGCTACTTCACTTACTGGCGTATTCTAGCGCGTTTGTACTACGGTGGCTTCTGTAACCGTCCATGATTATAGCGTTGGAACCGTTTGCGATCTCTGCGTGCCGCCGCGAATGCCCGGCGGTTTCAGTAAGAAAGGGGGCGGACTTAGCTACTTGTCTAATACAGAAATGGCACAGACGGTGGTCAGGCTCGACGTTGCAGCGCTTTGTGGCAGTGCGTCATAGACTCCCCACAGTCCCAGGGCAGAGTGGTTAACGAGATTTGTGTCTCTCCCTTCGTGGTAGCCTCGTGGACAGTGCGATCTCCTTCCTGTACCGTGACGGCTTGAGACGCTGCCACGTTGGTTGCCGATGCCTTTTGTCGCGCTGCTGTGCCAACAACATATGAAACACGGGGGCTGAGTCGTGCGCGCCCTTGACGCTTCCGCACTTGTGTGCTGGGTGCATGCAAGGACATTTTATTGAGAAGAGCGCACAGCCGAACATCTACGACTCTTGCTCAACGTAAGGGAATAGCGAGAAACTTCCTTAGGGAGAGCACTCGAGAGAACAGGAGCGCGTCAAACCACAGGTTGTGCCGTACTTGCACAAGTTGAGCCACAACCTCAAGAAGGTGGCCGCCAGGTTCGCAATCCCTGTTGTGTTTTCCGCTCCGAATAAACTGGCGCACTTGTGCCGACGAATCTCTCGTGCTAAGGAGCAAGGGTGCCAAAAGAGGCACGTAAATCCTCTCAGGCGTTGTGCCGAAGGGGTTGTATATGAAATTCCCCTGAGCTGTGGCAAGACCTACTTCGGTCAAACGGGTCGGTGTATCAACGACCGCCTCAGGAAGCATGCCAACAGCATAGGTAAGAGTGATGGTGCGCACCTTCCCGCGCATGTCAGGTCATGCTCGTGTGTGCCACGTTTTGCGCAAGCTAGGATTATCGGCAAAAGCAGAGATCAAACAGCAAGGGAATTACTAGAGGCGTATCATATTAGAAGTAAAGGGTCCGCTTGTGTCAGTGACACATCCATTGTTCTCTTTCAGTCTGAGTTGTCCTTCTTTAATGAACTGCTCACGTGATGTCATGTTTGGGGTAACTCTTCCACTCCACTGCGCATGTGTGGAAGTTTATCTGTTTTTCAGCCTGCGCTGGCAATAAACAGTTGGTAGTTTGGCGCTCTTCTGTCTCTTTCCTCCGGCCCTTTTTCATGTTCCTAGCTTCGCGCCACTTACGATATGTTCAGCAAACTTCCTTAGGGAGGCTTAGGGTGAGAGGGGGCTACCCCCCCCCCTTCGCTTTTGGCTACGCTAGTGGCTCAACGGCGTGGTTAAAATGTGTTATTGACGCGAAGATCTATTAATTCGCCGCTGATTTATGCGGGCACTTGGTATATATACTGACAGGCTAGAGGAGATGCTCGGGACTATAGCGAAGCGAATTGCGCAAGCAGGGTAGTTTTCAGAGGAGCTGTCACGAGTCAGGTGTATTTCGACACAACAGCATTGCCAATAACAAGGACATTAAGTGTAAGTGGGGATGTTAGCAGCGAATATGTCTCACGCTTACATTAACGAGAGTAGAACAATGACGGCGATGATGAGGATCTGGAAAAGAACGAATAACACGACGCGTTTATCTACACGGCTCCACAGTAACTCGTGCTTAGAGCATAAAAAAAAAAAAAAAACTCGAATTTGTTCCCCCTACTTCTGAAACAGCTAATCATCGACTTCGAATCAATCTCTTAGCAGCTATGCATCAAGTCCAGGTGTTATTCTGACTCGTGTCATAAAATCAAGTGTATAGAGATCAGAGGAGAATGCTCGTAGGCGTTCTCAATAAAAGACCGTAATGCTCAACGTACAAGCACCAAATATTTCTTGTGATACTAAGGTCGTGTCCCGCCGGGTTGAACTGCTTGATTTCTTATGCAAGAAAATAATTCATATCTAAAAAATAGGGAAATATAAAACGCAACAACAGCAGAAAAGTGTGTGATTGTGCATGGTGCACAGGGGAAATCGATATCTGTGCCTCACCAATGGTAATTGTCCGCACGATAATGATAATCTTTTTTTTTTATTTTTTTGCAATGAATGCCTATCCCTCACTGTGCGAGCCTCGTTGCGTTTAATGACGTGTTACCTGTGATTCTCGTTGCTGTGGCATTTTCGGCTCACCCATTTCAATTTTTAGAAACTTTTACAAAACCTGGAAGACCAACTGAACAGTCTGCCTTTACCATGGTGGTTTTCAAGGATGCACGTAAAAAGCGGAACTAGCTACAAGCTGTATAGACTAGATTCAGTCTTCAAAAAGGGATTTGTATACTAGATTATACACGTTCTTCCAGCAGTACTATAAAGTTTTGCATCCACGTCATTTGCGAAACCACCTATAAACGATTTTGTTTTAAATATTCCTTATTACGTTACAGTGCCATATATGCCAGGGGTCTCAAGCTCACCTCAGCTGGCGGGCCGCAGTTATGAAATTTAGTCTCCCACAAGCGCCGGAACAGTGAAGACGATGACGATAGGAGCGGGGGGGGGGGGGGGTTGAACGAGATATCAGCTAACATTTCCATTTTCAATGCCTTTCCTATATCTCATATATGGGTCATTTCAAAAGGGGATTTGACGTCAAAATTCGCGAAACATTGACACTGATCTCTAGTATGACTGAAATCCTGATGCCGATTCTGAAATATATAGTTTTTTTCTTTTTTTCTTTTTTTTTTGTTCCACGGTTATGTTTCAATTGCGTTTCAACACATCGTGACTGCATGGGGTGCTTCACGAAAAAAAAATGCTTGAGATCAATCACTGTCGTGTCGCACAAGAACATACTTCAAGGGGTCATGAAGCACCCCTTGGGCTTGTTGAAAAAACACATCCGGCGGAAAGCTGACACGGCTATGAACTGCTCTGCCAAATATTACAGTCGTGCGCGCCGCCTAAAGGCCACAAGCGGAGCGCGAAGTTGTCGTTTCCCCAGGCACCCTCTTTTCAAACAGAGGCCGGTTCTCACTCTCGTCGGTGGGCGGGGCGTCTGCACGTTGACGTCGCGGATCGTCCAGTTTACGTCGCAAGAGACATAGAATGCTTATTGGCCGATAGCCGACGTAAATCGAGAGCGGCGTTCGGATCAGATACGCTTCTTGCAGCGGGGTGCCGCCACTTGCCGGCGCCGCACTCCTCAGTACACGGTATAGCCGCACTTGCGCAAGCGAATCACAGCGGGAGAGCGATCGCGTTTCATGACGCGCGCTGACGTAACTTCTTTCCCCCGTGCCAACCCTCCCTGTCTAGCTTCCAGTGCGCTCATCGGCACGAGAAAAGAGAGAAAGCGCTGATAGCGTGCGCCAAACCCCCGTAACTCCGCTGATTCTTGAAGGATTCGAGAAATTTTTTGCGGCAATCGATTCGGGAGGCAGTAAGCTCCGATACTGAGGTCATTAGATCATTACTTGGAAAAGTGGTTCATGACCCCTTTAAGAAAAAAACATATCCACGGATGAATGATGAAGAGCTTGGGCGAAGCTCCTGAAGCAATCATGGTCTCGGGATTCGCTTCTCGTTGAACCCGTTTCGCAGCGGCGTCCTTGGCGCGCACCGTCACGGGATCCGCCTGGCTGCCGCCAAGCGAGCGCCCGCCGCTGCGCATCGTCCATGCTCCGCCAACGATCCGACACGTACGGCGACGATCCAGGAGAATGAGAGAGGCGCTCGCTCCCCGTGCATCCCCGCGCAGCCCGCGCAGCAGCCAATCGGAGAGCAGCGGCACTTCCAGCGCCATCTAGTGTCGATTCACACAAGCGCCATATTGCACACAATTCTATTGGACCAACGGCATCTAGGAAATGAGACGAGAAATGGTGATGACGACACAGATTGTGTACAGCGCCATCTAGAATATCGTCCCTGAACTGCAGTTTGTATGTACTTCTATGAGACAGCGCCATCGATTGCATCATACGGGAGATCCGTTTACGCCGGACAACGGAGACGTGACAAGGTTAGACTAAAGGCCCGAACACACGTACGCGTTGCAGCGCGTCAACGCGTGACTTTTTGACACGGCGTCTCGCCCTCTCCCTATGAGGAGAGAGGGCGCGTGGCTACGCGAAGCTGCGCGCCCTCCCTCTCCACAGGGAGAGGGTGCGACGCCGCGTCAAAAAGTCACGCGTTGACGCGCTGCAACGCGTACGTGTGTTCGGGCCTTAAGAGGAGCTACGCCCCTAAAAAAGACACTGGACGAAGACAGTTAAGTGCAGGCCGGGCCGCGTGCTTGAGACCGCTGCCCTATGCGATCTTTATTAAATCAAGCACGGCGCCTTTAGGTTCGTTGCAGAATTTCTGCCACTTTTTGTTTCCTATTACGGCAATGTGTGCGAACATCTAAACACAAAGAAATATACGCACAACGTATTAAATAAATGACAAGCATAGCGAGGAAAATCCAACCTATAAGCTATTACGGCTGTATATATTGCTTGAAGTGACTGTGACATTCATGACGCAGGCCCACTGGCACGTAAAGCGTCCCAGACCTATGCTAATAGCTGGCCTTTATTTTCTTTGGCAACATTCTATGGACCCGTTCATTCTCCGCTATTGTACTCTATACATGTAGAGCAGCTGCACGTGCAGTGCAGATCTAAAGGTAAAACATACCGGATTATTCATGTCACAAGACCCAAGGATCTAAAAAAAAAATGTGCTTAACCGTAATTGAATGAAACCAGCGACATATTATTTGCCGTTATGTGACGCTCGGTATTGTGTTCTTTATATTGCGCTTAATTAGTTAAATAATGAAGATATTTTGCAACATTTTTAAGGTTCCCTTTTGCGCCAAGTGCGTTTCGTTACATTGGGGCATTGCAAGACGATTGATCCTAACTGATCCAATTTTTTGTGGCAACGTATACATGCTGCATGGAGATTTTTTTCTGGCGTTTTAAAAAGGCCGTGTAATATGAAATAAAACCACGTGACTGCGCTCATGCGCTACTGCACTGCAGCGCTGTCAACCGTGCTTCGAGCCAAAGAACCGTGAGCGCGGATCGTGGCGCAATGAGTGCCCCCGGCTCTACAGGCATCGGCTTCAAGAGCGCTGCATTACGGCAGCGCATTTGCACACTCACGTGTTTTAGATGCGAAGTATCTTAAGGCGGAGCTCAATCCGGTGGTGGTGGTGTGCGGCGTGACCTCCCTTACTGCGCATGCGCATACCCTCTCCACACACCTCCTCTCTACACACCTCCTCTCCACTTTCCATCTCCCCTCCCCCTCCCCCCTCCCCCTTTCCACTCTTCCTCTGAAACGAGGGCTAGACATGCCGAAATTCTCTCCTGCGCAACGCCGCGATGAGCTCGAGCGCATGCGCGTCCCCTCCCCTTCTCTCTCCTCTCCTACGCTGCCCCCCTCTCGCCCACCTGTCGACCGCGTTCCCCGCTCGCCCTGTGAGAATTAACGGCCAGGCTAGATGGAAGATACGACGCGCGTAGCGTCCCTCTTCGCGTTCCACGACGCGAGGTCGGTAGCATGCCCAATGAACGCCAACGGAACGCGATCGTGCAAGTGCTCCGGCTTCGCATCGCGTCATGATCCCCTTTAGCGCGAGATGGTGTAATTTTTTATTTCATATTACGCGGGCTTTCTTTAAGCGCCGGAAGAAATCCCCACGCAGCATATTCGCTGCCACAGTAATTGTATCGGTCGTCTTGGAGTGCCCTCTACAGTATAATGAAAGGCACTGGGCCCTCAAGTGAATATTAAAAATTTTGCATAGTTTGTGTTACTTAATTGACCAATTAAGTGCAATATAAAGAATATCCTAACGAGCGCCAGCTGCCGACAAACCATAAGTTCTTGGTTTCATTCAGTTGCGCTTAACCACTTTCTCTTTAAATATTTGGCTCTTGTTACGTGAAACACCTTGTATACGTGCGAGATTCCATCTTTCGTGCATGCCTCTTCTGCAATGCTCAGTGGTAGTGCGAAGAAACTTAAGCGATGTGGAAATGCTGCTCGAGGAAACTTGAGTGACCATCTTAGCCATACGCGGAGCTCGTGAGGCTATAGATGTGCAACTTAGCGCTTGTTCATGTCGCTTGCCCCGTCTCATCAGCTGTTCCTGCTCTAGGAAGTCTGATCATGAAATACCAAGTAGCCCGATTTCTTACATTACTAAGACTTACAAGCATTCTGCTCACAAGTAAGGTCAGCTTCTAGGCTTTTACAAGTGAAGCTTGTACTGAGTGACCTGTGTAGCTGGCGATGGTGGTGTTTAATAAAAAAAAATACCCCTAACCCACAAAGAACCCTCCTCCACTACAGCTTGTCCGCACCAAAGAAATAATAAATATACAAAATAAATTTCCTTCCCCGGGCTGCGGTTTGAACCCGGTTCACCGCTGTCCGAGAGCGAGTGCCTTGAATACTAGGCCACGCGCCTATGCTTGCCCAATGTGAACTGAACTGAAGCCTACGAATGCGTTCTATACTGACGATGCAAAAAACAATTGGGAAGCCGTACACTTGGTATGGGTGCTTCATTGAAAAATTTCATGTTGTTGGACTAAAAGCGATCTGCAGGCCAACACGTAAGGTCAATACCAGGAATTGCACATTTCAGGAAAGTTGAGACTTCGAGAATATTGAATTCCAAACCCGCGTTTCCCTGATGGCGTGTTTGTCCTTTCGTTGGGCCGTTCTAGATGCTGATGAACACTGGAAAGAACATGAAAGATGCCATGCCGATTCAGCCCGTAAACAGCGTTCCGGGGACGGCTGCTACCTAGAACGAAAGAAAGAAAGAAAGAAAGAAAGAAAGAAAGAAAGAAAGAAAGAAAGAAAGAAGAAAGAAAGAAAGGGAAGCAGCGCGTCAAGCTTCTTCCCTTTCTCCGATTGGGGACGGGCTCCTGATCTTTTAGGGCTTCTCACAGCAAGTACTCGTATGTACGCCTGGGTGTTTCATGTATGCATATGCGTCCATCACCTGTCTTTTTCCAAAGTGCTTCAGTTGTGAGGATATCAAATGCCGAGGCCTTATCACCACACTTTCTCAACGGAATAAGTAAATGGGCTAAAAAAAGCCACCCGGTAAGCGCGCGAGGGAGAGATAAATAACTAAATAAAATAAGAAACACCCACACACACACACACACACACACACACACACACACACACACACACACACACACACACACACACACACACACACACACACACACACACATATATATATATATATATATATATATATATATATATATATATATATATATATATATATATATATATATATAGATAGATAGATAGATAGATAGATAGATAGATAGATAGATAGATAGATAGATAGATAGATAGATAGATAGATAGATAGATAGATAGATAGAGAAAGAAAGAGGCGAGGATAAAAAGCTGAGGTGATTGGAATCTTAGTAGCCGAGAAAGCAATCACTGCAGAAATAAATGCAAGGGATGAGGTAAGTGATGCATTTCCGAGCGCAAAGCGGCAGTTTGGGCACGTTGGTATTCCATCTTGAAAAAGCTAAGAGCGCACGGAAAGCACGGACGACAAAAAGTCACACATATGCACACACGTATACGCGCATATGTGTGTGCATATGTGTGACTTTTTGTCGTACGTGTTTTCCGTGCGCTCTTAGCTTTTTTCAAGACCGAACGCAAAGGTGGTGGACAATCGACACTCATTGCAAAGAAAGTACGTGGATCATGGTATAGTTTATTTACAAGCAATGCAAACTTTATTTAATGTTAATTCTGCTCTTTAAATAATATTAGCACACTTTAGCTATTAATATTACTTGAGGCACACTGCAGCTATACTGAAATATTACTGTATTGGCACGCAGCTACAATGAAGTGTAGCTACACATCGTTACAATTATTTATGTGTGCTACGGGAGCTTTGAATATTATCGGGGACAGTTCGACGCTCTCTTAAGGTATACATCCGTTTGTGTATATATAGTTGCAAGTAAACTAAATGCTTCGAGCATGGTGCTTCCGGTGAAACGACATATGGTCCCCGCTGCTAAGGGAACTAACAAATTCATCCCTGGGGCGAGGAATTGGCAGTTAATCTTCCACTCTATAGGTTTCTACAGATTTAGGAGTTCAAACGGATTTAATGGTAGCTAAATTTTCTTTAAAGCACAACAAGTGGTTGGCGAATATTGAAGTTATAGAAACGCTGAACAGTATCGCTGGCCAGTCCACGCGCGTAAACATTTTGATGTAACATGATGAAATATCCGCAGGTGTAGTCGAAGCTTTGTGAACGCATCTTAGACCCATGCTTGCATCCATTTGACCAGTATACTCTGTTACTCCGTTACACACCTTTTGGTCCTTCATCCGGGTGCACAGCGACATGTCGCATCTGTGTAAGAAGCTACGGGTATTCGCAATTCGTACAGGCTCTGAGATTCCGCTGCATTGCCAGATACACCTTCTTGTCATCTACGATTGGCTCGAAACGCCGAAGCAGTCAGTACTGAAAAGAGACTCCACATCCAGGAAGCGTATACGCACTCCCGCGCATCTGCCAAATCTGGCGGTGCTGTCAGCTGATCTCCGGTATATATAGCCATCTGCGAGGCGGCGCTAACATTGACACTCTAGCCTTCGCAATCTTTTCAGCGACGAGAATGTCAAATTTTCTCTTTTCTGATTAAGTTTTTGCTAATCATACAAGCGCATAATATATTAACACGCCAGGAGAATTATTACATGTGCTGGCTTTCCGCAGACCTCCACTATCATATAGTGGCATGCCTTGAGCTTGCACAGATAGCCCGCATCCGGAGGTGCCATTCGATTAAACTTGAAACGATCACGTGAAAATGAAATTACGCCCGCGATGGACGGCTAATTGCAATATGCACCTCAATGCGTCCATATAATCTTTCAAAAGCAGGCGTTGGACACCTTCTCATCTTATGTCGCTAGTTTTCTGGTTTACATCCACGCGCCGCGATTAAGCATTTGAGAATGAACTCGTGGTGTAAGCGACGTGCGGCCATGCTCGAGTTCTCATTCAGCATGCATGCTGTTCGTGTTCCGTATCTCTGCGGCGTATTACGCCCAATGGCAACAAAGTCGATACTGCGGAAATAAAAAAGGCCGTGTAATTTCTATGCAGTTATAAGCACCCAAACAAATTATGCGAGTCTTGGAACGAAAAAAAAAAAAATAAGTAAAACAGTCCCTGCATCAAACCTACCATTTCACTATATTTTTCCATCCAATTAGACCGCCGTCCTTACAGACCCTCTGCTGGCGCTCATTACTGGTACTTAATCTCTCCCCTCTTGGACACTAACTTCACTTTTACTAAACACTGCAGAGAGGCGTCGCAGCATGTACCACACTGGAAGTCGCATTCCGAAGTAATGCACGGATATCTCACATCGGCAACTTTAATTAATTAGATGAAAACACGCAGGAGAGCGGATTTACGGTATATTTAAGAATGAATCACGCCGGGGGCCCTCCCCATCCCATTTTTTGTTTCATTTCAGAAGAGCCCGGCAACTAAATCTCAGCTGATTATGGGATCAGACTTTGGAACGGCACCAAAGGAGTATTCTTCTCAATATCCTTCTTTCGCTATATATTCAACACAGTTCATTACGGTCTTTTTTAATTTTAGGTGTGTGCAGCACAACAGAATCAACAAGCGACCCACAGGGTGTATATGTGGCGCACGACCACCAATGCATCCAACCTCTTCATTGTTCGGCTGAACTTGCAGACCATTCACGAAGAGTTGAGCATAGTTCCGTTGAAATACCATACTACTACTACTACTACTACTGCTACTACTACTACTACTACTACTACTACTACTACTACTACTACAACAACAACAACAACAACTACTACTACTACTACTACTACTACTACTACTACTACTACTAATAATAATAATAATAATAATAATAATAATAATAATAATAATGCTAATAATTACAATAATGAAGGAAAGGTGCAGGTAAAAGCTGCTCTTCGCAGAGGCAGCTTGACAAAGGCCCACCGCTGCTTTTGTACAAAACAGTGGCAATTTCAAGAGCATGCAACATCAGCTAACAGAGGACAACTTAGCCTCAAACAAAAACACGAATAGCAATATGCAATACTCAAATATGATTTGAAAACTTAACATAGGTATTTCTCTCAATTTAGTCTGCGTGCAGTGCAAGAAGTCAATGCCAGCTCTCACATATTTGCGAAGTAGTGTTGGAACCGTGTAATGCAGTTTACCTTTAGAGTAATTTGTATTGGGGTTTTATTTTCTACATTTCGTTACTTCGCGTATTAAGCAGTATAATATTTGGCTGTAGTTGGGAAAGATTGTGTAAAAACTGTCGATTTTATTTCGCTTCGCGCCTGATAAGCTAATACAAGAGTGCAAAGATGATGGACGGGTAACATTCCAGAATGCCACATTGTTTCCTTCCAGAACACGCTCAAGACCGGAAATTAATTAGAGAGGGAGATAATCTTGCAAATCCCCCCCCCCCCCCCCAACGCATTAACCAATTGCGTCGCACGGTAGCATCCCAGCAATTTGAAATAGCGTTATTCGGGGCAATTAAGCAGCAGTAGCCGTGTCATGCTGCGGTGTAGCGAGGGGAGTGCCGACAAGTCTGAAGGTGCACTGACACGGGCGTGCCAGAGAAGGGAGCGCTTGGCTCTGCAAGTCGGGAGGGTGGGGGGTGCAGCAACATGCAGCAGAGAAGCAGCGGCAGGCGCAAGAGCGCAGCTTGGAAAAGCGGCAGCGCGCAGAGCCGCTTCTACGCGCGCCAAGTGGGCGGGGGCCCCGTGACGCGAGTCCCTCCTTCGCGGCTCTCGCGGCCCCACCGGCAGGCGGTGCCTGGGCCGAGCGCAGCGGCGGGATTTTATTCGCGACCAGGGCGCTGCCGTGGCCGCTTCTCCCGACTCGCGCGGCCGCCTCGCTGGATCCGCCGCTGTTGCCGGCTGCTGCTGCTGCTGCTGCTGTTGCTCCCTCCGTCAGCGCTCGCTCTCCGCCCGTGTTACCGCTGCTGGTGTAGGACTCGCCTCTCATCTTGCTTTTCCATCCCCTCCGCCGCTGACACCCATCATCGGCATCGATCGTCCCAGCGTTCTTCTCTCCGCCCTGGACTTTCGCCACCGGACAGCTCTCCGCGTCGCCGTGTGCCGCGCGGTGCGCGTCCGGAGACAGCAGCGACGAGCGCATCGCCGGCCCCGACACTCGCTGTGCCGCGACGCAAGGGGGGAAGCGCTGGATACTTCGCGCCAAGGTGGGCACTGCATTGGATATTTGATTGTGATGCTCGGATGTTGTCGCTGTGACAGCGCTTCTCGGTTCCGCGCCCGCTCGAGGGACAAACGAGGCAGGGCACGGACGTTCAAGGATCCATGATCTCTCGTTCGCTGTGTCGTGTCGGTTGTCTCTTTTGTTCCTCGCTTTTCGGCTTCTCTTTCATCCCTGCCAACGGTGCACGAAGTGCACACGAAGGTGAGATGTGCACAAGCGCTCACTAACAGCTGTTACAGAGCGCTTGTCTTTCTCATCTTTGCAATGCTTCACGATCGATCGATTAGCTATGTAAGTCAAGGTAAGCTTTCCCTTCGACCTTTTTGTTCTTTACTTTCGTTATTATATAAAATTATCTCTATGTAGCCTGCCACGTCCCATCCGTGCGGAAAGAGTGTGCAAAACGGCCTTCTTCACTCGTTCATCCGTGTTCGCTTTCAAAGTTTGCATTATTGAGAGAGGAGGTAGAGAGTGTTTGTTATTAATTCGTACTCAGTCTTCATGAACATTCAGGTGGTGTTTGTGAAAGTAAGATGTATGCGAATTGCCACCGGTGGCAGATGTCGAGAATTCGGTTGTATGGGGGAAAAAAAAAAACTTTGATTGGTGGTACCCGAAAGAACTTCGCGAGTTCCGTAGCTTTATAGCCATCCCGACAAAACACTACCGCATTCCCTGTAAAGCAGTGCGTTTTATAATGCTTCCCCAAAGTGGTCCGTTTTGTTATGACTGTATACTCACACAAGACACCACCGTGCGCAGTCGTTTATTGTGGAGAGTGCGCATAGAGACGGCAGCGCCGACAGCAGCTAACCGAAGGCTATATAGGTATACATATGTGTGTGTTCTTTATATATATTTGTCAACGAATTGGTTTTGCAGTCGGGTACATCAACCAAACTATAGGCAGAGTAATGCTTGCTCTCGTTGCTGTCATCTCGACGAATTGACACTGCTCTACTATAGCCATATATCAATAAACACTATACACGGCGCACGTAAGATATGCATGTACGATGCGAGCGCCATGCGGGAACTGCGCGCACTAGATTTTGAACTTTTTGATAAATTTATCATACTGTCTGAGGCCGCATACTGTGATGCATTTGTGACGACGAGCAGTTGCGGAGCCTTTTTGCCACAATACCATCGCCCAGCCGCCATCCAAAGGCGTTCCAATCCATCAACCTGAGTACCCGTCAAATGAGCCATCTTAGTCACAATGCATCGGCTCATTTGCGAGCTAAGCGCGCGCGCCTTCCGTGCAGAAATGATTATTAGTTGAAAGGTGTTCGGAGAAGTTCAAGTCTCGCGTTTACCGAATTCGCACACGTCATGTCAGACAGAGACTTCTTTCGTTGCCCATTCATCACCTATGGGAGTTTTGCCGGTGATTAGCGGAGTTGAATGCTGCATGGGCCGCTCGCGAAGCTCTTTGCCGTATATCTTGGGTCGGCACCTGTTGCCATCTTCGTGGCTGTTAGAGCTGACTACACAGTGCCCGTCTATACACGAGGCTCGCTTTCTCGCGAAACCAGTTTCTATGACTCGGCGCCTATCGGTATGCATGCGACCATCTGTATCGTGTTTGCATGTAATCTGTCTATTAATGTCAAGCATCCCGCATTCTGCGATGCGAAAACGGCATGTAGCGTTAATTAGAGCTTTATAAAATATCATGTATTTGCCCGATGCTATAGCCATTGCTGCGTGCGGTGGTATATATACACATTTATTCACACATCGTAAAGCTCGTGATAATCAGAGAGAATTCTTCATATCGCACGACCAGTCGTCAGAACTAAGAAGCGAATTTACCGCTCGTAGTATGTTCGCTGGATGATCGGGGATGTCCTTCGTTACTAGTATGTACACTTTTTCTATCGAGCAGGTATTGTTCTTACAAACTTAACTAGCACTACAACGTTTAGCAGATGGCCCGTGCACTGCTCTGCAGGTCCCTCAAGTTTCACTTGGTTTGTCTCCTGGGATTAAGCCTTTCTTCTGAATTAGGAGCATATATACATGGTAACTCACAAGGACGCAAGCGAGGGGATACAGTACACGCGTGTTGATCGTACAGTACGGTCCACTGTTAAAAGGAACACTCGAATGAGCCTCTTTCATTTTGCTGGTACCCTATTCCAAGTGGATGTGGAAACGTTGTTCGTGCACGGTACCGGTCAGTCAAAGGGAGTCGGAACTGTCAACCACCAGTAGTCTTATACAAATCTAAGTCACTGTGCTGTTGCAACAGAGCATATCCTGACGTGCCCTGATCGCAAATGTTCCCTTTAAGAGTGGACCCGTCTGTACATATATCATGCCCACCCGCTACATATGACTGCTCCGAAAGACGCGACCTGCATGTGTTATTCATTGATGTCGATGCGGGAAGAAAAAGTGAAAGATTAAGCGTGGAAGCATGAGAAGGTGGAGAATATGCCTGATACTTGCGTTTCATTAATCACAGTGAAAGCCCGCAGTGGCAGCTTAGGTGTTATGAGGTCGCGTGTTCGATACCGGCGGCGCCTCACTTCGATGGAGGCGATGTGCCAAATATTGTAGTGGGGCGCAGGTTTATGTGCATGTTAAACTTAATCGGTAATAAGTTATCCCGAATCCCACATTGTCTCATAATAAGACATTCGTTGGCGCTTAAAACGCCAGCATTTTCTTGGGTTAACTCGACAATGCGATAAAGACTGATGGGCTACGTCCATTATAGTCACGCAAAATTGCGATGTGGAGCTTCAACATCCCGTTTTTCGCATGATCCATATAACGTTTTAATTCGCATTTTCGTTGATAGTCGGAAATTGCGTGAATTTGAACTATTACAGCTGTACAACTTGCTGCACTTAATCAGGAGGACAAAATAAAATCAAGACAGCAATTAAATACAAACACGTCATTAACCTCCAGTCGCGCTTTCACTTCGTCAGCGTCCGATGTGTAAACAGCTGCGTATATTTGATATAATGTGAAGCGAACAGCGTTTGCCCTTCGTCATCTTCTTTCAGCGCATAACAACGTTTAAGTTCTGCAGGTATTAGCAAGGTAAAGCCATACAAACATTAGGGCAGATACTGCACCTGGTACCGCCAAATCCGTACGTTAACCGCACACATGCGAGAGGGTATGGGTGTCGGGCAAAGATGGTAGCAATACAGTGGTGGGGGATAAACTGAAATAAATTAATATTGGAGGTTGACGCCCGTCAACTGTGCGGCATGTAATAAGGGATGCGGTGGTGGAGGGCTCCGTATTTACTTAGCCCACATGGACTTCCTTAAAGTGCACGGTATACATGAGTATTCCGTTCCAATCGGAATGCGGCAGCCGGTCTAAATCGAACCATTGAGCTCGAGATAAGCAGCGCGACTTTGCATGACCACTGCATGGACGAGCCCGTCAGGTAAAAATATAGCAAGAGAGAGCTATAGAACGCGTATAGAGATAGATAGATAGTCCAGAGATAGTTCGATTTGATTACTCAGCACGGGGAAAGAGGGGATAAAAATAGAAGGAGAATGAAAGGGGACATAGTGAGAGAGCAATAGACGAATCCAAGCGAAGTATCAGTGCTATGAGGAGGTGTTCTTACAAGTCTCTCACGAATGCATGTAACCCCTAGTAGCTCGAATAATGCTTTCCACGTGGACTTTCTTTGAGACCACTGTCCTAGAACATTTTGTACTATGGTGGCCGATTGCCTAATTGGTGCAGAACTGAACCCACCACTTGCTTCACGGCAATCGTGTGGGCAAATAAAGTGTCAATGGCCACGAAAAACATCAGCGATATGCAGATTGTACCTACATAGCCCATGCAGCTGGATTCGTTGTTAACGTGCGCCAAGTATTAAAAAGAAGCATGCGCTAAGCCTGCCAAATTGGCCCAGTATTGTTCTGAGCCATATGCTGCACGTCATGTTTTTTTTTGTTCAAACCTCCAAGCTGGGCAATCAACAAAAATTGCTTAAATAACTTTTTAATTAGTATCTCTAGCGCAAGTTCTTCCATAGCCTTGTAACGCTTGTTCAGCAACGTCGGGCTATTTCACCTATGCAAAAATAACTGCCCTGATTAATTTATAAGAGCGGAGCTCTTTAAGGTTTTCACGGGACAGGCGTTGTGGCAGGTTTTCAGGACAGTTTTTCGTTGCGCCGGGTAGTGCGAACAGAAACTATCCCCCATCGTGAATCAGCACGCGCTCTCTTCGTCCTCTACTTCCGCTCAGTCCTCTTCTTTTCATATTCTGCTTCGCTTCGAAAACACGTGCGCAGATTTCTGCGGCGCGGGATGGAATAACTCTGATGGGTGAGGGAACGAGTACAGAGAGAGAGAGAGAGAGGGGGGGAAAAAGAGAGAGAGAGACAGAGACAGACAGACAGCAGAAAGAAAGATATAAAGAAAGAAAAATCTTGGCGAAAAAAATTCCCTCATGAGGCGGCGGGATTCGAACCAGCGTAGCCACGATCCGAAAGTGAGCGTCTTAACCACTCGGCTATCCAGGCACGCCGTCAGAAACTTGTAGCCTTGTATAGCATAGTATAGCAATGTGGCGCGAATGGGAAGTGAGGGTGAGGCGGAGGGAAAGGAGGAGGGGAAAGAGTAAAGCATAGCATATAAAGAATGAGAAAGAGAAGAAAGACAGAAAGGGAAACAAATAAAGACAGAGAGAAAGAGATAGAAAGAAAGAGCAAATGAGAAATAGAGCGAGAGAGAAAGAAAGAAGGGGCAAGAAAGAGAAAGATAGAAAGAGCGAGAAAGGCAAATGAATACATAGAGAGAGAAAGAAAGAAATAGAAATAAACAGAGACAAAAATATAGAGAAAAAACAGAGATGAGAGAAAAAGAAAGAAACTGAGCGAGAAAAATAAAGCGAAACGAAAAAGGCAGCCCAACTCCGCGCTTCCTTCAGGCTTGGCACCCCAAGTGCGAAGCTTCCTTAATTTTTTTTTCCGGCTTTTCTTTAAAGCGCGAGAAATTAAAAAAAAAAATGCTTGGCGTAGTTAGCTGAAACACCCTTTATAGTTGCGCATTCTCGAAAGCCCCAGACACACTTAAGCGTTAGAAGATAGAAAAGACGAGAAGTAACAGACAGCGCATCCTGCTGACTCTTTCCAGACGCCGTTGCATGCGATATCGTGAGCTGTCAATACGGAGATTTATTAAAAGGAGTGGAAGAGCCCGCAACATGCACGCGCTGAGGGCATCGGCTTGCAGCATACACCGGATGTCAGTCACGCGTGGTCATAAAGTTTTAGTACAGCGGTTCTCCTCCGTGTTCCAACGGGAAATTTTTAGTGGCCAAAGTGTGCGGAAGTCGTAGCCATTACGAAGTTGTCAGTGTTGTGCGTTTCTAAAAAAGAAAAAATAACGAGAATTCCCTCTGCTGTGTTACATTTGATATTTTCTTTATTGCACACATGCTGCTTACGTTTCTCAGTGCCATCTCATACCCATGAAATGTTTGAACCAAGACATAGCGCTACATTGGGAGCTGTCGTGGCGATTCCAGATGAGACAAACACGTCTCGTTGCGCTTGGGAACGGTCGGATTTGCTGAACGATACCCGCCTCGATAAAACATGAAGAGTTCTCTTGGAATTTTCGAGTCATTCTGTGTGCTCGTAGACTGTGAGTCAGCGGAAATGGATCGAAGTGAACGGTCTGATGCAGCGTATGCGCGCGTTACTGCCGCGCCGTTTAACGCACCTGACGCTTGAATATTAAAAGTGATATCCGAATACTTCGATACACATAATCATTAAAAAAGGTCGAGTTCTGTATAATCGCTTCATTTGGGGCCGCGACAAGACGCCGAAAAGCTTTTATTGATGTTTTTCTTATTACATCTTTTTTTCTTGGAACCTTCTCGTCAGCGTTCGCCGCCAGTCGTCTCTTGGCCGGCGTATACAGAGGCTTTTCAGTGGCGTTACGTGGAATTGGTCTGCCGGGTTCTGTGTGCATTCTGACTTAAGGAGGACAATTGCATATTTAGCGCAGTGGCACCAAGCGCGAAGATCTCATCGTTATCGTTTAGGTCATCCACGCCCTTAGTTACCGCACTGTAAACACTCCTTGCGTGTGAAGGATATAATATATATATATATATATATATAGCACGTGCTCCATCTAATACGTGCCTATGAGTTCGTTAAGAATCCAAGCAAAGTGCGTATAATATCCAGCGCTAGTCAACAAGTTCTGAAGCTGCTCTTACCGGTTGGCATCTGGCCGGTCAAGCTCATGTCCCTGTGTCTAGGCATATACGTGGCACTACAAACACGTTAGGCAGCCTTACGTGTCGCGCGGAGCGTGAGAGAAAAGACAAAAATGGCTCAAAGCTTGCACTACTAAGCCGCGCAATGCTCCAAACAGAAAAGCTGATTGGTCTCATGCTTATTTATTGCTGTACCCAGGCAGAACTTTTGCTTGAACTTTCGCTTTAACTTGACTTGAACTTGGCTGTAGTGATGTTGAACTTTTGCTCGAACTTGGCTTGAACTTGGCTGTAACGATGTTGAACTTTTGCTGGGCACCGCAGTCTCTTCCGTTCCGTTTCTTGGGCATGATATTCCGGATCCAATCCACGCTTGCATTGCCGTTTTCGCACAGTGACAAGCCTTGCTTCTCGGATCGTGGCTTCTTTCTCGGGAGTGCGATTTATCTTCGGATGACCCATGGCTGCGTACGGTTATAGGCGCGAGCTTTACTCTAGCTTTTATAACCACAAAGTATCACGTGACAGTGATGTGGCTATGGTAACGCGCAAGCCATTTCTTGAGCTAACTGTTGCCTCCTTCCTTTTTAGTGGGAGTTGTGTATAGTGGGATCTACCCAATTTCCGTAGCACATACGCGTTTATGATGATGATATTTTCCCGATAGGCCGCACAAATTTCTGTGGCACATGCCCGTTTGTTGGGTTAACTCTTGCCTTTTTTTATTTTTAGTGGACCAGCGGTGAGTAGTGGGATTTACTCAATTTTTGGGGCGCATACCGGTTTATGATGAGGGTAGTTTTTTGATACGCGGTGAAGGAGGAACGAACAGCTTCGCTGTTAAGAGGTCTTAAGGAGTCGTCTCCTGAGCGCGTGTATTTCGGTAGCCAAAGCAATGTCTTCGCTGACAGAGACAACAGCCGACGACGTTTGTCACACGGTGTGACATCTCCCCTTCTTTCGTACGTTGTATAACTAGAGTGACTGACCCCTGCGCAGTTATCATTGATAAGATTCGCCGTGAAGTCGCGGGAAGATAAGAAATTCATAGTTCCACGAAGAGAATGGCGGGCATCATCAGAGTCCTTACCGGACCGATGATCGGCAGGTCTCTCTCGTTTCTGCGTCGCTGTGATGACTGCGGCAGCGATATACTCTTAAAGTTAGCGTAACCAACTATGCTGCTTACGCCGGCCTCCAATGTATTTTGCATGGCTATGGGTCACTGCAACTGATATATACTTATACAGGGTGACCCCGCTGACTAGCCAGAGTTTAAAAATATGCCGACGCATTCTATGACGACGCGACCGAATGTATGTTGCTTACTATTGCATGGAGTAAGTCATACTACTCTGTGTGTTTTGCTTAATTACCTAATTAGGCATGTAATGAACTTTTGAAGCAACGAAGCTGGGCGAAAAATTCCAGAGGAAGTTGTAGATCGGTTTGCAAAACGTCTGATTAGACAGTTTCTAACTTAATATTTATTAAGTATTAGTGTTTTTATGCTTGCTACAAATACCCGCGAAATACAAAATATACCACGTGACACGCCCGCTCGCGCGCCATGATTGCTGTTCTCCTTAACGTTCCGCGTGCAAACGACTGTAGGATTCGGCTGGGTGTGCTGCTGCGACAGGGCAGCGACGAAGCTGGTGGCTGTGCGATGACGCACGTTTCGCGTCGTCATAGAGTGCATCTACATATTTTTAAACTCGGGTTAGAGTTAGCGCGGGTACCCTGTATATTGATGCAGTTTGCTGCAGTGGGACTTATTACGTCCTCATAATAATATCTTCAGAAAATTTTCTTTCCTTGTTTCTATTTTTGAAGAAGGGTATACTTCACTGTTTTCAGGTAACAGTGCGCAATACATTCATCAGCACTCCAGAGAATACATTTTGGTTTTTTGGTTTTCTTCGTACGAAGCTTTGGTATACTTAAGGCTACCAGCGCTTCAATGTGTGGGCCTTTTTTTACTCCCTAATTGGTGGCGGTTATGTGTGAACACTTTTATATTTTGCAGAATTTAAGATCAGCTGTCAAGCGTTGTAAAATTTGCACTTGGTAGTTTAGTTCGCTTTGATAACGCCATCTGAGCAATGAAAAAGAAAACAAAACTATCCGAAAGCTGCGCTGTAGCATGTGTAGTTGGTTTCCAGTAGAACACATTTAACTAAATGAAGCGAACGGGTGCGCAGCAGCAAAGCTGTCCAGGAAACTCGGCATAAACGTGACACATGCCACACCTGTAAGCAGTTGGAGTAAACTGGTGAAGCTGTAGTATTTATACTATGCATTATCACTCATCTCAGCCTGAAGAGTTGAGTAGAAAACTCGTGAGTACCAGCTTAAAATGAATGATCGCTTGGAAGAAAAAAAGAAAAGTCAACGGAACCTCTGTAAACGGGAATTATGTCCCCGACATTGGTAACGTTATGCCCGTTCGGTTTTCTTCTGCGATTGATGCGGTTGTTTTGTTAACGTGTAGTGAAAAGAACGATGGTCTGCGTATGCGTATGGCGTTAATAACAACTTTCTATCTATCCAGAGTGTTTTAAGAATTGCGTCCGAAAATTCTCAAAAATAAGGGAAATGTCATATCTGCTGACCGCCTTTATCATTACCTTTCATGTAGCTGCAGACATCTTAAGATGACTAGAGACATCAGTCATGGCAGTAAATAAATAAATGAAATGTATTAGCCATTTTAATTAGCGAAGACAGGCGGTAAGGTCAAATGGGAGAATTGAAGTCCTTCCTGCCAAGAGGCCATTGTCGCTCCGGGATTTCGAAAAAAGCGGCCTCTGGTAGTTACTACGGAGCACTGAAATTTGACCAAGTTCACCGGCGAAACTGAAACCGAAGCGCAGATGAACGCAACTAGCAGACGACCAGACTGACGTCACTGTTCACGACAACGGTTGCAGTGGCGTTAGTTCTTCTGCGTTCGTTAACACGCATGCGCCATCCGTGCTGCAATTGCGAGCACAGCCCGGACACCCACGAAACGAAGTCGATCGATGGTTGATATAATAACGTTCGCTCATTCTGGCCGTCTCGGAAGAGTACGGCAGTTAAGTTATTCCTCGTTTCAGTTTATGTTTCGCGGGAGAAATCGGTCAGATGTCATCACTCTGCTACAATTAGTAGCGTCCGCTTTTTGGAAATCTCAGAGCGGCCATGGGCTTCTCGCCGGGAGCGCCACAATTATCCCATTATACTCGATGCTTGTCTCCACCTATGGAGTAGTTCATTTAATTTCTTTTATTAATGCCGTAACCGACCAACTCAGTCATGTTAAGGCGTATGCCACCAAAGAAAAAAAAAGTAATTATGAAGGCAGGGAGCAAATGTCGCCCTTCCTTAGGATTATTTAGGATTTTCGGACGCATTTTCTGAAACACCCTGTATATATTTATATACACTCGGGTATACGTACTGTGTTTGCCATTCTAGCCCCCTTCCCACCCCAATTTACGCACCGCTTTCTTTCTTCGTTCTTGTACTCATCTTGTACTTCGTGTTTTCTCTTGTACGCGTTTGGTGCAAGTATCCTGATTACTGGTGTGGGTGGTGCTAAAGGACACGTAATTATGCGTCCTTATCGCGCCACATTTGAGGGCCACTCTCGCACACAGCGGGCTTAACCTACCCATTCTACACCTGTTTCGGGAAAAGCGTCAATACCGGGCCGTGGGTCGGTCCGGTATTGCACTTTAGGAAGCCTGTTTTAGTTCCACCGAGGTTCGACCCGGTATTGCACCTCGTAGCTTCGTGCGACAAAACGGGTGGGTGAGAATTTTTTCCTTTCATGAACTTTCACGTTGCGGGCTCTTCGCAGAACCGATTTGCCATATTCGGTGCCATGCTACAAGTTGTTTGATTGATTTGCACTCGCGCTGCGACTGTGGCCTCGTTTTAAGCTCAGGTGCGTTGTGGCTTTCTTTCTGTCTTTCTTTTAAATGCGAAGCATTTCTTAGCGAACCTCAGGCACTTTGGGCGTTTCTATCTACGTATCTATCTATCTATCTATCTAGCCGCCTACGTCTTGGCGCTCTCCCGGTCGTGTCCATAGGTTGTAATATACCAAAGTTTGCATAGCATAGGATGAGGTTATGACGAACACGATTCACTGGTGACGACATGAATAACCCAAAATAGCTGACGCGTACGTCATGAAACCCTTTCCCTCAGTCACGTGTGGCACATACCCGCATACCAGAGTTCATGTTATGCGGGTATGTGCCACAGGTGATAGCAGAGTCTCAATCACCCAGTAACCGCGAACAGACACATTGACACGGAAGGAAAGTGATAATAATAGTAATTGCTGGGCCTCTATAGCATTTCGCCTAATGCGACCGCTGCGACTGGGATCGAACCCGCGACCTTCGGGTCAGCAGCCGAGCACCGTAACCACTGCACCACAGCGGCCGACGCAAGGAAAGTTAGCGAGCTGAGGAAATAGCACCCCTGGAAGACGCTGGGCTACAATCCACACGTCCACGTGATCCGCAACGTCGACCACTTGAATTAAGCAAAAACCAGGGTCAATGCTTCCTACAATAACTCTGCCGAGAGGACCATGTCCTTCATGATTACCGGTGACTTCAGCATTGATTTATCAAAACCCAACCACGCCTGGTTCTTAGACGGCATGAAAGAGGGCTTCTATGTGGCCAGAGCATCACAAGACTTCGGTGCACGTCCAGGACAGGAGGCATCATAGATCATTTTTTCGTAAAAGCCATCCGCGGTTTTCACCAGCTCTACTATACCACGCACCTCATTACACTTAGAGCGTTCGTAGCTGCGATAACGAACGGATCCAATAACAAGTCCTGCCCAGCTGCTGGTTCTCACTGATCACGGTGATGATGACCTTATTCAAGAACTGCCAAGAGGCCCTTCCACACATGCACACGGGTTTGTGAAACGTGCGTGTGTTCTCCGTCATAACGGATAAGTATTAACATAACAACTGTAACGCAACTCTAACAAACTGCAAGTGTGACTGTAACGTACGTGCAGTGCGCATGCGCGTGCCACTCGGCTGTGTATATATCTAAGGAAAATTTTCTGAATAAAGCTTAGTTGCGAGTAGCGCCTGTCCTGTGCATCTGTGTTCCTTCCTTGTCCCTCTCGAATTCGCGCTATTCAGTGTTGAAGAATACAAGCACTACATATCAGCTTACTGCGTCTGGTGTTGGTAATACCTATGTTGCTGTTGGCATCGTTAAGCAACTGCAAACTGATTATATAACACATGTGCGACTCTTCAAAATATATGTGTGCGTATACCATTTGCACACTTCTCTAGCGTCCTTCCGTAGCGTTTCGCGCAATGTGAAAAATTTCGACGCAGTCACCTTCCTGCACACGCTTCGCATAACATCGATTGCCACGGTACGTGGGATCTGCCGATTTTTCTTTCCTTTCTTCTTTCTTTCTTCATCTTGTTGTCGTTGTTGTTGTTGTTGTTGTTCTTCTTCTTCTTCTTCTCCTCCTCCTTCTTCTTCTTCTTCTTCTTCTTCTTCTTCTTCTTCTTCTTCTTCTTATTATTATTATTATTATTATTATTATTATTATTATTATTATTATTATTTTGTTGTTGTTGTTTTTCAATACTGCTCATTCAGAGGGAGTTCATGATTAAGTTACGATAAGTAGATAAAAACTAGGGGAATGAAGGGTGGCGGGTCGTTGAATGGGGAGGATGAGTTATTTTCCTTTCTGCACTCTCAAATCAGCGACACAAGGCGCCACAGCTTGCTTCGTATAGGGGTGCAGAATAAGATGGCGCCTGATGATCCTTTCCGCAGTCATCCTCGGGCTTTGCGGAGAAATTTTTGCGGGGGTAAGACAAGGTAATAGTCGATCTACAAGACTGGGCAGACAGCGGGCCCCACTGCATACGCATGATGGACTTGTGTATATAGGGGACTGACGAAGCGTGAACTTCTAATGGTGAATATTGCCTTAGAGAAATAAAGAAGCCGCATTCTATCCCGCACCTATTACACGAACTGTCTACACCAGGGGTCGTGCCGTCGTGCCGGGAGCCGCATAATGCGGGCCGCAGGTTCCCAACCCCCGGTCTATACTGTCGAAATTCGAGTCGAATGCAGTGCTTGCAGATTTCGCGCAACCCAAATATAACGCTTCGCGATCCAGAAACCCGCGGCCACGTAAGCAGTATACGTGGGTGATCTCTGAAAAGTCATTTCATCCGTATGAAGATATAACTACCACCCGGAACACTTCATGTTATGAAAGTCTAAGGACCAAGTGTTTGCTTGCCAGATTTTGACGATATTGTTCGTTTCAAGAGGGAGAGAGAGAATAAAGACAAGAAGTGAGTTCGTTTCAGCATTAACAACATTTCTAGCGCAAGCACCAGCTTCCTCACGTGTGATAGCGAAACACCCCGGCCGTATATACGTCAATGCGGCTGTTGACATGACATCTCCGGTATTCAGCATATGTTTCAATTCCGGTACCCCGGCACCCGCTGCTCTTCTGCAACATGCTCGCGCGGCACCATGGCGTCGGCGGTAATACGTGCGAATAGCCTGGCCATGATGCACACGTGCGCTTACAGTGTCGCAATATATAGAAAAGAATTTTCATCGCTTTTATGCGGCAGCCATGTTTGGCCGGGAGCTGCTAGCCAGGTTGAATGAACGACTATATACGGCATGTGTTGCGGCCTGTCCTTAACGGATGGGCGCAACATGTGCTCTTTAACTGCGCCCTGGGCTTCGCAGCTCAATCTCTGGCCTTAGGAGAAGTATTTCTCTACTAAAGCGAGCATGGTTATGCATCTTTCCAAAAGCCCATCAACAACAAAAGAAGACCAACCTCGGTAGGTAAGTTGTGATGCTGCGGCTTTCCTGAGCTCGAGGTATCGGGTTAGATAGCAGCTGCAGCCGAGTATTTTATATGGGACGAAATGCAAGAAAAAAGTTAAAAAAGAAAAGCTCGTGTACAAAGACTCAGGTGCACGTTACAGAAATTTGGGCAGGCAAAATCGACCCGAATTGCCCGCTGTAGTTCGTGTTTCGTCATCAGGTCGTCTTATGGCAAGTAATACATCACAGCATTTTTTTTTTCCTTTCAAGGGAATAGTAGAAAGCTTCCTTTGCAGGAATTCAGAAACATTAGCGGCAAATAAGTTGTACTGTTCTTGAGAACCTGGTCGCACGACATAGTGTAACCAAATAAATTTTAATCTTAGGAACACGCACCCGGAACATGACAAAGCAAGATGAAAAGCACGAGCGCCATTGTTGCAATAGAGGCTAGAGGGCTATAGCAACAATGAGAGCGTACGATACACGGATGCTGCTAATTACCGAGGGGTAGCAAAACACCTTGGAGGACGAAACAATTCTACCGCTGCGATATATGCAAATGATGTAACCACCGCAGAGGAACTGGGCAATGCGCTACCAATCAGCCCAATATATATATCTATATATATATATATATATATATATATTATATATATATATATATATATATATATATATATATATATATATATATGTATATCTGCTTAGGTATACCATTTATGCTCTGTATTGAAACAGTTATGAAGTAAATAAGCACCATATGGGGAATGGGCTAAACGCAGGTGTTCAAGAACCGTTTCAGAAACTGCGCAAGTGTTGACTGCTTTTATTTGTATTTACATACAAAAAATGCACGTATATATTCCAACACACAGCTGCTGCGAATCCGGTTTGGGTGTCAAGCAACGGAAAAATTGGCATACGAACGAAAAAAAAAAGAAAAACGTGCTTACATAATGTTTCGGCCGTCGCACGGCCTGCGTCAATCAAATATAAGAACATTTATTTTGAAGTATCGGCCGGGGGCCGGCCTTTACATTTATCTTGCATAAAGGGTGGTCTCCGGCCGAAACGTCAGAATAAATTTTATGGTTTTCACGGTGGCTTTTAATCACATCATTAGTCGAATAGCCAGGAGCCTTCTTCTGAAACCATATATATATATATATATATATATATATATATATATATATATATATATATATATATATATATATATATATATATATATATATGCGTGTGTGTGTGTGTTCTCTCAGTGTTCTGTAACAGCAACATGCTACGAAATCATGCCGCTTTGTTGCCTCATTTATGAGCCAGTCAGGATGTTTCCTTTTGTGTTTTGCTTGACCGCATAATTAATCGCGATTGATGAACCAACTTTACAGGTGTTATTATAACACCAGGAAACCCCATAAACCGAACTTGTAGAGCTTCGCAGGAAACAACTTCTTCATCAACGTCTAACTTTCGTACTGTTTTACTGAATTATTCTTTCTTCGTACTAAAGGAAGCTCGCGAAACACGAACAAAGTGAAAAAAAAAAAAACGTGACTTGACCGTTTGCCCTCCACCTTTGCAGCGTTCTCAGGACGTGGGCCTTATAAACGTATACAGTGCATTCAGTCTTCAGTAAGAAGCAAGTGACAGTGCAGCAACGCAGGCGTTGGCTGCGCGGTTTGCGCCAGTGATTTGTCTCGTGGCTGTTCATGGCAGCTAGAAGCAGACCAGCAAGCAGTTCTAAGGAGCTCCCTCGCTTCCGCCCTGTCGTCTCTTGAAGAAACTTTTTCGTGGTCCACGAGAGGTGAGAGCAGACGCGACGACGCAACGCTCCTCACGGCGCACGGAGGAAACACACACACACACCACACACACACACACACACACACACACACACACACACACACACACACACACACACACACACACACACACACACACAACACACACCACACAACACACACACACACAACACACACACCCACACACACACACACACACACACACACACACACACACACACACACACACACACACCACACACACACACACACACACACACAACACACACACACACACACACACACACACACACACACACACACACACACACACACACACACACACACACACACACACACACACACACACACACACACACACACACACACACACACACACACACACACACACACACACACACACACACACACCACACACACACACACACACACACACACACACACACACCCACACACACACACACACACACACACACACACACACACACACACACACACACACACACACACACACACACACACACACACACACACACACACATTAAGCACCGGCACTGCTCAGAAAGTAGCCTGTCGTTCATGCACTCAATTTGTGATTGACAGGAAGCGAAATGGAAGAGACGAACTCAAGATCGCGAAATCTCAACGGAGCGTTTTTTTTTCTTTTTTTTTTGTTCTATATCTGGTCGATAGATTTTACATTATCGCTACGTTTAACCAAGATTTAGATGTACGAGAAGCCGTGCGGACAAACCATAAAAAAAAAAAAGGAAAACGACATCATAAAGACTTTCAGAAAATGTGGGCTTTGAAAGAATAAAGATTTTTCTTTTATTTATTGCCTCAGCTTGAAGATTTTTCAAGATAATAAAATTGTGTTTTTTTTGTTTTTGTTTTTTGTCCGAGAACTACGATGTCTTGATGACGCGCGCCGAAAAGGACGAGAGCGGGGAAAGTGAAAGGAGTGCTATGGATCAATTCTTAACCACCCAGGGTTCTTCCCATTTTTTTTTAAACGTGCACGCAGTGCACGGCGGACTGTGTTTTTGCATTTCACCCCCATCGAAAGGTGGCCTTGAACTCGCAACCTCCAGCTCAGCATCGCAAAGCCGTAGCCATGCACTCGAGCCACGGCGGCGGGTGACTGAAAAATGAAGAAGCTGCGTCTACATTGCGTTCATATCAGAACACGTCTTGCTTAGTCTTCTTCTTCTTCTTCTTCTTCTTCTTCTTCTTATTATTATTATTATTATTATTATTATTATTATTATTATTATTATTATTATTATTATTATTATTTCATTTTTTCATCTGTGTATTTTTCTTTTTTTTTTTCAATAGTCCATGGTTGCAGGAAGCGCCGGCTGAAGCGTTTCTTTCTGCGTGCGGGAGGAATTTCTCTAGGTCGCGTCCTTCCGCTGAGTCCTCTTTCTTTTGCCGTTTCCGCGATGCCATCTAGGACGGCATCCGCCGCGGTGCATGAAAGCGTAAAGATAATTGCTTTTAACACCTTCGTGGGATGACTCTCGCTAAGCGTTCGATAAGCTGTTAACTGAGAAGCAATTGACTCGTTGGCAGGCAAGGCTGCCGACATATTGATAACTGGTGGTATGCGTGGTGGTAGTTAGGCGCGGTAGTTAAGGTGCACTATCGGTTAATTCGTTTTTCAACCGAAGGCACATACGGGTGAGGAGCAAGAAATAACTCTTGACAACAGACGGCCGAGTTGGCATTTGGCACCATCACATGTGTCATGGTACGCTTTTAGGATTTGAAAATTTGCAACTCCGAGCCTCCCTAAGGAAAAGCTGTTGATAAACACAGCAGAAGGTATATATATATATATATATATATATATATATATATATATATATATATATATATATATATATATATATATATATATATATATATACACCGCATTTCGTAGCTCGCATTTCAATAGGGACGACATGCGAGCCACCCCTGTACTTAGATTTAGGTGCACGTGAAAGAACCCCATGTGGTAGAGATGAATCTGGAGTCCGCCACTATAGCGTACGTCATAATCATGTCGTGGTTGCGGCACGTAAAAAACCCCAGCAATTATATTATCATGTCGCGGCTGCCGAATCTCATGCATACATACGCTGCCGCTTTTTAAATTTAGCCTGGCCTGAAAAATCCTCGCAAATTGCTAGGTTAGTTCCACGCCATATTGAACACAAGTTTTTGGGCCCTGAAAATTTCTGTAGCAGTATATAAGAATGTTGGGTAAAACACACGTTTTGCACCCTCCGTCGATTATGCAGTGAGACAGCGGCCGCGGACCCACGTGGTTGAAACAGATTGACCGTAGTTGGCGGCTGCATCGCGCACGCGCACCGCGTTATATGCGATGAAATTTCGACGACCACGTAAATCACCTTGTTTCCACGAAGTGAGCACACTTCCGCAGCACTATAACGTTGCAGTATGGTGACAGTGACACACGAAGCGGAATTAGGGCGCGGCTGCGCCGTTCTGACGTACGCACACACACATTAATTTTTCTTTAGGCCGATCAAAGCTGCATCGATGAGGCACGGCCACCTGTAAACGAGCTGGTGCGATCTCTCGGCTCTGCATGGTACACCACTGACGACTGTCGCTTTTAAAGTGCGACAGCTGTGCGGCGGTAGCCGTGTTATATCAGCCACATATATCCACGGGTTCAAACCGTCGGCTAGGCTAGCTAGGCGCAACGCACGCTTCCTCGTGGCTACACATCTATACACTGCCCTTATGAGGATTCGCGTTCTCGCCCTCATCTTGAAGAATAATAAGAACGATTGCTAGAGCTTTACGCGCCAAAGCCGCGGCATACTAATGAGGCATGCAGTAGTAGGGGACTCCAGATTAATTTAGACCACCTGGGTACCTTTTACGTGCACGTGAATCGCCCTGTGCAGAATCGAGCCTCGCCGTCCGAGTTATATCATGCATATGAAATTCACACTGTCGGATGGTCACATTACAGAAGCCCTGTCATCACGATCCAATCATGACGAGAGCGTCCCTTGTTTCTAACACTCAAAATAAACCCCGCCTGCGGCGAAGCGAAACCTTGCTGGCCGCTGGTCGAGTCCAATGTTTCTGTGACAGGCGAAGAGGGCCATGCTTCCAGTTTCCAGCAGACCAAACATTGCCAGGAATTTCGCGCTTCTTCCAGACGACTGATACAGCAAGCTCCCCAAGATAGGGTGGATTTATTTCGAAGCGCAGTCCATCTATGGGGACGGGGAGGAGGCTGGAAATTTGTGGTCTCGTTTAGCATCTTAAAAATACGCACATGCACTGCGCTGCCTTCTTCATTGTCGCCGTTCTTGGACTTCATTGCATGCGTTAGACCTCTCGCACCAACATCGTTCAGTTGAAGGTTCTATATTCGCTATTTAGCATGGAGTTGTCATGTGTGTGGTGGCGCTGAACGGGTACTCGGCGTTTGTCGAGCTCTCCTCGGCCCATCACTCAGCCGATCAAACGCCCCACGCAAGAATACGCAGTGCGTGGTAGCGCGTAAGTGCCGTGCGCACTCCATAGGTTCTAGTGCCCTGCGTCATTGTTTCCAGCGCCGATAATCCCTGCGCGTGAGATGGTTGATGCCTTTGGAGGCATCAACCATCTCGACAGCAGAAATTGGTTTCTTGGAAACGTTGATTCTTTGGAGGGGACCAGGCTACGCTGAGAAGGACAAGCGTGGAAAACTCGCCGCTCCGACAATCCAGCAATAGTCACCGGAAGTTTCTTCTTCTCCTCCTTCTTCTTCTTCTTCTTCTTCTTCTTCTTCTTATTATTATTATTATTATTATTATTATTATTATTATTAAATAGTTAAGTCACTGAATACAGTAAATTAATAATATTTTAATAAGAGGAGGCAGGCGATCGGGTCAAATGGGAGATTTACAGTCCTACTTGTGAAGTGCATGCCCATCACCACTTTGAGATTTCGAAAAAGCGGCCCCTGGTAATTATTGGGGAGTAATGAAATTCGACCAAGTTCACCAGAGAAACCGAAGCGCCAAAGAGCGCAACAAGTAGACGATCAGCATGACGTCACCGTTCACGACAACGATTCCAGTAGTGTTAGTTCTTCTACATTCGTTAACGTAGTACGTGCGCCATACGCGCTATAAACCCAATGGCAGCCCACACATACACGAAGCGAAGTCGATCGATGGTTGATATATCGACTCTCGCTCATTCTGGACGTCTCGGAGGAGCATGGCGGGAGCGCTCTTCTGCGTTTCACTTTCGCATTCGCCGGCGAGACTGGCTATATTTCATCACTCTGCTAAAATTACCAGCGTCTACTTTTTGTATATTTATAATCGGCAATGGGCTCTTCGCAGGAAGGGCTCCAATTGTCTCATTTTAAACGACCACCTGTCTACGTTAATTAAAAATTAACTAATTTAATTTATTGAATTGGTGTCGTGATTGATACCTCTATTCATGTTAACGTGTCTGCCGCCACAGAAAAAGTAACAGCGAGTAAGTATTTCATTTTTTTTACGATTTTCGGACACATTTCTTGAAACCCCTGTATACATCACACAATCTCCTCTTAAAGTCTTCGAGTGGATACAAGTGTGTGTGTGTGGAGGGGGGGGGGGGAGAAGGAGGGAGGGAGGGAGGAAGGGACAGGCGGTTGTGCAGCACGTGCGTGAGGTATACGCTTTCTTGCCCTTCAATTCCCCCTCTCTCCCTCCATTTAATATTTCCGCCGCGCTGGCGACAAACGGAGCGATGTGCACGCTGGTATATATGTGCTTGCAGTTCTTCCTGCTGCTGGGCTTGATAGAGACGGATGAGGACGGATGCGGTGTGCCGGCTTAGCAAATGCAATCAACGGAAGAAAGCGCACATTCCAGAGATGTCACTTTCGTGTCATAGGAGTCACGAAAATGGCAGCTTTCGCAAACACGCCGCGGTGTCGTTTCTTGCAATGACAAGAGATGGAAATCTGTTGTCATCGCTTGCCACAGAAGAATAAAACAAAACAATACAAGCGCGAAAAACGAGATACATCGTTAATAAGGTTCTTCCGTTTCGGAGGTTCTTGTTTGTGTTGTTCTTTTTTCAAGCACGATTTTTTAGATAGCTTGCGCTGAGTGTCGCCTAACTTCTTTGCTTTAATTTCTTTTCTTTTTTGAAAGAAGAAGAATGCTTAAAGAAACCGCTGTTCATGCTCAGAAAAATGTAATGCGAGCCGACAGAAAGATCAGTGGTCGCCTGTGTGCATCTAAGCAAATTCAAGTCGGCGTTATGTACAAACGTGTTACATCTCGATGGCTGTCTATAATTGTGGCCGGGTCGGCGTCAATTCATGGGTATAATTTGCCCGAGAAGTGATGCGCTTTAAGTAGTTTTAAACGAAGTGTTTAGCATTCTACTGAGCAGCATATCTAACTTGTGTTTCGTAACTGCATATATACATATATACACACTCAGACTGAACCAAAGAAAAAAATAAGCGATGAGATTCGCCTTTAGAAAAACAACGAACGATGGAAGGGTCTCGGAATATCTCCATTAATGTGTATATTGTGCGAACATAAATCGATCGAACGAACAATGTATCAATTAATTAATTAATTAATCGAAACTGTATTGATCAATCAATAGGTTGTCGAAATTCTTACGACCCCCCGGGAGAAAATGAGAAGCACAGCGACAGAGTACACCAGCAGCGTGGTAGCGAATACGCTACATACACTGTAAGAAGGAATCGAGTATTTGGTGAGGATTTCTGCCCTGCAAATAAAATTGTCATCGATCTCGCGCGCATTCCTTGCGTTATCACCGGATCACCGCTATCAGTGCCCGCTATTAGCGTGACATAGCATTCTTGATAGCACAGTGGCGAGAGCCGAGTTTTCGAGAATGGAAACGCGAGCGAGCCAGATGACGGTTATTGTTCCGTGGCAGAAATATTCCCCTAATGCTCGATTCTTTCTGCGAGTGCAGCGCGATGCCTCACATCAGCGTCATATCTTTATACTGTAGCAGTGGAGTCGGCGCTGCAATGTGATTCTTTCTTCGTCCCATTAACCCCTTTTCTCTTGTAGGAAAATAAAGAAAGATACGAGTAATCCCACAAACCCACGGACGACGCGTGTAGACTCGACGGCAACGAGACGTTGTGGAGGCCTCCAAGGCGCGCGGTTAGCGGCGTAAGAAGCGCCGAGTGAAAGAGGGGACGAGCCGCGTGGTCTATCTGATCGCACTATCGCGTGCCGAAAGAAATCGGCCGCGAGTCTTCCGACTATATACGCACCGCGAGGCACGAAAAGAGACCGCGATTCGTCACTAGATCGCCAAGCGAACGCGCCGTCGCGCCGCAGTATGAGACAGCGCTCTCGGGAGTTTCGTGGGTATGGGAACGACTTTCATGAGGGGGGGGGGGGCTCGGTTTATATTTGGAGCATTTCGTTGTTTAGGTGGGGGCTCAATACTGAGTGTCCTTAGCTGCTGCCACATATGAGCTTTCGAAAGGCTGTTACTGGTCGTGTCTTATACATATATGCGCTTTCTGTCCATTGGAACGCTGCGGCTTTGCTGTATGTGTGTGACAGAGCTAGTCGGTAATCGATTGAGGGAAAAACAGAAAAGCATTGCGCCAGTGCACGGGGGAGGGCTGACAAAAGAAACGGACACAAGCGATCGGTGGCCGTCCGCTGGCGCACCATTCTCTCTCGCTCTCTCTCTCTCTAATATCATTATTTTTTGCAGTAATTACGAGAACAAAATCTCCGCGTGATTACCATTGCTAGTGCTGCTGGTAAATCTAAATTAATCAAATTAAAATGAACACTATTATGAGAATGCATGCAGGTGATTCTTTGTTACTTCTGCCCGTAACTTATTCTTTGCCCCTGGTGCCGTGACGTTGCAGCAATGTTTACCTAAAGGGTACAAAAAAAGGCTTTCGTGTTCTTTTACAGAAGGATCATTCTTGGTAAGTGCCGGTGCTAGGCCAAAACGTCGAAATCAACATCTCTTAAGTGTGCACGCCTAACTCAAGTATAGGAGATTTTTTCTACGAGTTTAAATAAATAAATAAATAAATAAATAAATAAATAAATAAATAAATAAATAAATAAATAAATAAATTGTCGGTCACGGCCGATTGCATGCGATGCCACTTGTAATACCGAGCTTATCATAACATTGCTGCGAAGCTGCCTAAACAGGAGCTGTGCTCAAAAGTTGCTAAATGACGCGAGTTTGTCACGTCAGACCATTTGGCGCGAACACAACGAAGTTCTGGGTACAGCGCCTCTTCCAAGAATGCACGTACACCATTAGTCGTGCCTTGGCCTGCCTTGGCTCAGCGTTCCAGCGCTCATCGAATAATGAATTTGGCCTAACGAACCAGACCTGTCGCGTCTTGACATATGCAAATGCAAGATCTCCAAATGTCACCGCGAAGAATGTCTTGCGAATATTAGGCGCGCGCATTTACCGCGAATGTCGCTTAGAGTTCCGCAGCCAACTTCCCGCACAATTCCTTCCGCCAATGCGAGCGCCCCCACAATCTCTTTTGCTTGGTTGTCGAATGTATAACATATAATGCGATATTTTGGTTCCGTGGCGTTGAGGTGTTTCCACGGGGGGAGCGCACATGAAAACACTTGCGGTTGCTGGGCGCGGGACATCAATCCACACAATCACATTCGCGTCAGCCTGCTAATGCGTTGCCACGCGACATTTCTTTCTCTTTATTATCTTGTTCTTTTTGCCGCTTGCTTCCGTTTTATTTTTTCCATATCTCGCTCTGGAAAATTAAAGGTTGCGAGGAACTGAGGAAATATGAACAGCCTGTAATAAAAGAGTATTTCTTTCACGAAGTCAACATGTGATACATATATATGCCTTCCGGTGATAGCCTTTTTATATAAAATCTGTATTGGCTAAAAAATAAAACAAACCTTGCGTAGTTCTTGCCGGTGAAATTGCGTTTTTATTTTTGAGCGACTATGAAACACCTTTCGCCATATCATGATTGGAACTGTGCTCTTCAGACTGACTCGGGAAACATCTGGATCATGTCAGGCAAACATCTCCAGCTTCATTAAAATGCTTATCTCTCTATCTCTGCGGTTTTAAGTGCCAAAACCACGATATGATTATGATGCACTGACTGCGTAGTGGAGGGATTCGGAAATTTAGGCCATCTGGTGTTCTTTAACGTGCATGACATCGCACAGTACACACGGGCCTTTAGCATTTCGCCTCTATCGAAATGCGACCGTCGCGGCCTGGATCGTACCCGCAACTTTCGGGTCAGCAGCCGAGCCAAGGTAAATCTAACTGGTAGCGAAGCTTCCATAGAAGCCCATACGTTCAGAAAATGGCTGCTCATCAGGTGCTTATGGGGCTTAGCACCATCTGTGTGAGGAGGGAACACTTCCGGCGGAACAAAAAATAAAGTGGCTGTGACGCAGTATCCGGTAAATAGTGACGTCATTTTTTTGGCACTAGCGCGAAATTTGACCTCAAAATATTTTTCTTATGCCCCTTATCTCTAAGGGCTCGCGCTACGGCGAGACGGCAAGCCCTTGGCGAGTGCGCCTGAAGCCAACGCGCTTAACTAATACAGACCCGTCACTAAACAGCGGTGTTTAAGTGTACCGCCGTTCAATTCGCCTTGGTTTTACTAGAAAACCTTATTCTTGGAGCTTTTATTCTGCGTTCGTGTCATCTTCCACAGCGTGAATAAAGCAGGCAGCAGCGTACCTCTCATGTTTGCAGAGTTGCTTATTTGCTTCGCACATGAGCAGGGGACTTAAATAGAGCATTGCATGTGTGCTTCAGTTCTAACGAGAAGAAATGACGCCTGTTCACCAAAGTAATGATACTTCAGTTTTATTCAATGGTCACAATAACGAAAATTTCATCACACCCTACACACAATGAGCAATAAATGCCGTAATATGTACAGAAAGTGCGTACACTACGTATACAGTGTTTTGCCTTATGTTCCGATAAATTAATCTTAAGTGTAACGTATCAAGGCATGCGAATTCTAGAGAGAGAGAGAAGAGGGAGAAAGGAAAGACAGGGAGGTTAACCAGAAGCAGTCTCCGGTTTGCTACCCTGCACGTGGGGAGGGGAAAGGGGATGTAAAAGAATGAAAGAGAAGAAGAAGAAGAGTTTGTGACGACAGCACGCGACAAAATACTACAACAACAATAAAAAACAAACAAACAAAACGAAGTCATAACAGCAGTCCAAGTACTACACAGCAACAT
The DNA here is from genome assembly GCF_013339695.2 of Rhipicephalus sanguineus. NCBI lineage: Eukaryota > Metazoa > Arthropoda > Arachnida > Ixodida > Ixodidae > Rhipicephalus > Rhipicephalus sanguineus. Next base: position 133,444,759 of record NC_051176.1, on the reverse strand, counting down.
CAGTCATTTTTCTTCCATCAGTCATTTTCTTCCATCAGGAAATATAGTAGGCACTGCGTGTTCACGAAGGAAACCGGGCAGCAGGAATACTGATCCATGAAAATCCAGCAAGCACGCTACTCCGAACCATTGTCCCGGTGTCTTATCTAGAAGAGAGGGCTCGCCAGGCATACGCGTGTTGCTATTGAATCCTTGGAACACCACATTGTTTCCGCGGGCGTGAAATGTTAGTCGCGTCGTGCCGTTGCCCGTTGAACACCGTAGCCAACACGTTCACCTACGATGAAACGCACCTCGCAACTTCGCGCACACCAAAATCAAATTCTCACCACAATATTTCACAGAACGCATGCAAGTGCGAAACACCAGAACACGTGAGGGGGCGTGGGGGCGTGTCGTTGCAGACGAACTTACGAGCGCGCCTTTCCATGCCCCGCAAGGGCTGCACTTAATAACAATGACGTGCGCCTCTCTTCAGGGGGCGCTAAGAAAAAGGTTTTTCGTAATAATTAAACACTGTCATACATTCTTGGCACGCTGCACCTACATAATATTGTTCGGAAAATAAATTTGTAAAACTTAAAGACTGCTTTACCATTGAGTAAAACTTGGTTTTTCGCTAATAATGTTTGTTCCCTCCAAACATAGTCGCGCTTCAATCGCAGCGCCCATAACTCCCCTTGGTGGTGTCGTTGGCAATAGGTTCTGAACCGCTTTTCGCCCGAAGCTTCGCGACTTATGTGGATCGACCTTGGCCGAGCACCGTAATCACTAGTTGCTATGCCCATAGACTGTCACGCCACCGAGCGGATGTCGGGAGAAGGGTTAGCACACGACAAACCGACAGCCGCTCCCTAGTTCGGCTATGTCAACGCGGTTGTTGGAAAGAAACACTACAACTTTGCATGTTTCGTGAATCCGTGAACAAACCGGGCCGTCCGTGACAAGTTAAATTTGATTGTTTCTTGCGAGACGCGAAGTTTTCGTGAAAATGCGTGGTGAAGCACGCTGGGACAGTCATGCTGCCAATGATGGCACGCAGTGTACACATTTCAGGTCCGCGAATTTTTCTGTGGCCACGCGGGTTAGTGAAATGTTAGTGTCTGTCTTCTTCTGTCGAAATTTGCGCTATTTCGCTTGTATACAGCGTGCATTTTTTGACAATACAGATTGTTTATAAAAATCCTATGACGGTAAGCCTTTTGCCATTTTCACACATTAACTTTATGTCGAAGCGGAAAAATTTTGCTGCAGATAAAATGACACAGTTGACACTAATTAACAAAAACTCGTTAAATAACTTTTTAATTATTGACCTGAGGGCAGGTGCTTATATTATAAAGTTGTAGTGCGTGCCAATTTATGGCACACCCATTTTCTTAGAAATCACGAAAGTTGCACGTAGTTCGAGATATTCATAATTGAATTTTAATAGCTGAGTGCCTGTCGATTGTCGAGTTCAGTCAATAAGTGCAGCCTGCAGTCCCTTCAAATCATTTGGAGCGGCTGGCGTCTCGGTGTGCTGGCGCTTGTAATGGCGTGCAGTTTTTCCTACTTCGCATGCTGCGACTAATGCGCCGATAAAAACAATTAAAAAATCCGCGCTTTATTGCTCTTCAACGATTATCGTCATTGTAATTAAATCTTACTGCATTTCAACTGTTATTGTGCAATTAGCAAGATAATAGGTGCACAAAAATATCGCGATGGCGGGACAGGACATTGTTGTCCTCATGTTCGTTTGTTGTACAAGCTTTTTTCACATCCAGGCTGAAGTTTCGTAGCTCATCTGCCTATATAGAAGACGTACTGCTCGTACCTAATCGTTTTCTAGTTAAGCAAGCATTGTTCTGCTGCTCCAAACGACACCGGGAGTGGAGCGCCGCTGCTGCAGAAAATCCAACAAGATTGAGGAATGAAACTTATATACTGTGGTGGCCAGCGGAATTTCAGGTCTATAGTATAATAAAATATACGTACTATTATGGGCGTGCGTTTCCCTGATTAGCTCCGATTGTAGTGAACTGCTATATTATGTTGAAGAAACAAAAAAAAGCGCGAGAAGAGAGAGAAAGAAAGAATAAACGTTTGATGATCTGAATGTGTGAGAAAGGTCGCTGTATGTTCCCCCAAGGTGGCTGGTCACATCGCTCCAGGCAGCCATTGGACTTTGCTGCTTCCCTGGCCTGAATCATCAGCTTGCGCGTGCCCTCCGGTCACAGCTGCGAGCATGGCCTCCCACGATTCGTGAGCAAAATAATTTGTCTTTAGTTTAACAACAAAGACAAGTCGAAAGTTCCAGTTCGCACCTGCGCGTCGTGCGCAGCGTTCCACATCGTGTCCTGAAATTTTCATCCATACACTGACGAGTTCTTGACAAAGGACGGCTTGCGCAGGCGCTATACTCGACTGCTTATCGGCAGGCGCAAAAAAAAAAGAAAGAAAAAACGAAGTCTTAATTTTGAGCGTTCGTTATTATGACTTCTCTGTGTAAATTTCTTTTTGGCAGGAAAATGGCGATTTCTTGCTGAGAAATACGAAGTCTACCTGAGGCCTGACCCATGGCCATGTTCTCTAAGAACATGGCGACGTGAACAGCGCGTGAAACACACAAGGACGGTAACCGACGAGGACTAGCGCTGGCTTCCAACTAAAATTTATTAACACGAACATGGAAAACAGAAACAAGATGGCACACGTGATCACGGTTTCTCGGTCCGCCTTCCATGTCTGCCGCCATGCCCAATGCCATCTTGTTCTCGTTTTCAATGTTCGTGTTAATAAATTTCAGTTGGAAGTCAGCGCTACGGTCCTCGTCGGTTACCCGTCCTTGAGTGTTTCACGCGCTGTTCACGTCGCCATGGAATACCAACTAGCCCAATTACTCACCTTGCTTCTCTAAGAAGACTGTAAGCAAACGAAACAAACGAAGGAAGCGAGCCGGTGCGAGACAGCGCACCGGCTGGTGCAAAAAAAAAATAAAATATAAGGGCTGTACGCTCAAAGATCGAACTGCCAAAACCAACCGCCATGGTCATCCCGCATGATAAGGATGTGACTCATCCGCGTTGGTCTGCATTTGCGTAATCGGGTTACATCGATATGTTACCTCTTGCGCAATTGTTATACAAAACAGACGGTACGGCCTGTATGATTATACAGGTTGGTTCGACCATTCTTCGCAGCTCCTTTGTGCGACTCATTGAGGAATGCCTCTTAGGCTGACATCCTTGGTTTTCTTACATTTAGATGTTTCTTTCGGGCACAGACTGATCTTAAGGCAGGTGCTCTATGAGTCAAGCACTAGTTCGCGCCGAAATTTGTATCGCACATAGCGGACGTAAGACAGTTGAGGCTGCAGGGGGAGTTGAGTCTCGAGCTTTCACCTTGCATTCGAAGACGAAACACTTCAAACTCTGGTTCCTGTACTTTTCCGGGGAGCAGAGAGCACCGCGAAACCACGAGACCTCGCAAAGTGACGTGACTTCTTATGGTGCGTCATTCGCGCAGACTCTGTCGTCTGTCCTACGACCAGAGATGATGAACCCGTAACGCCAAAACCTTTGCTGTGTCATCCATTGACGTTGTCATGCAACGCCATCAGTCATGACGACGTGAAAACCGAAACCCACCGCGGTATCTTAACGGCTGAGGTGTTGCGCTACTGAGCTCGAGGACGAAGGTTCGACTCCCGGCGACGGCAGCTGAATTCGATGCGAGCAAGATAAGCGCCCGTGCACATAGATGTATGTACTCATTAAAGAACCCCGGGTAGTGATATCAATTTGGAAATCCACCACAACAGCGGGGCTCGTAATCATATCGTGGTTTTCTTTGTGAAACCAAACAATTTAATTCAATTTAAAGCACGAAGAGGAGAGGAAGATATGTGAGCTCGTGACGCCACACCCTCACATGTTGCACGTCACACTGAGCGCGACTGTACATCTATGCATACGCCTATGCGGGTTAGTTTTATGTTAATGTTCTCAGTGTTTCAAACTCTGAATGTCGATTATACTTAAATAAGTTACTGGCGACAAGCATCAGCGTTAATACTCATTTGTATTATATGCCAACTGGAAAATTTTTCACACGTCATTCTCGAATGCCGGCTACCGACGCGCATGTAGGAAGTCATGCTCGCGAGTTTTCAGCATGCGGCTAGTTCGAGAGTGCCCTGCAATTGCTTAAATCTTCAAAGTGGCTCTGTTCCGTCATCGTGCAAGGTCAGTGTAAAAATAATTTTGAAAAAAAGATCACGTTCTTCAGTTAACGACGGCGTGCTTTTTAACACACGCTCTAAAATAGAGGGCGCATCATAGCCTAAGCCGCTTTTGTGCCATTAAACTTAATTTAACTATTTCAATGGTGGTCGTATTCGGAAGTTCTTCTGTCACACAAAATAATTGCCGTATACTTGCTTGCGTTTGCTTTATCGAAGACTGTGCGCTCGTTATTCTCCTAGAATACCGCTACGCCGATAGTACGCACGCCATTAGTGACATAGAAGGGCCGGGCGAACTGCGATAGGGCAAGATAAGGCACGCTAGGTAGACGACTGTTATCGTGCAACACACAGGATACGCAAGATACGTCTTGTATTTCTTTTTCATTTTTTTAGAGTGTAGCTTAAAAGAGAATACTACGCCCTCTAGATATTTTGTGTGAAGGCTCATCTATGCTTCGGAACACCGTACTTCTTGGAGAGTCTGAGATAAGCGATTAATTTCATGAAAGAAAAACAAAATTATAATAAAGTTATTATTGTTTGTTCTGGAATTGATGACGATTGGTCCACTTCATTAAGTTTACGATTATATGGAGGCGCAAATAAACGAGGACACAAGAAAGAGCGCACGTTGTGTCGTGTGCGTGTCTTCCGTGTGTATGATTCAGAAAATACGTAAGAGACACCAGGTTAAGTACGGGTCATAATCCTAATAAATTAGTCAGTTAAAAGCGTCAAATGATGTGCACAATAACTGTAGTACACCTAAAATACATCATAGAAACTTCATTCAGCTTTAATAGCGCGAACTTGTACACTATTGTAGGTTAGTGAAACTGGAGGTTTCACAAACATGTACTATAGTTTAGTACGTCTTGAAACTAAAGCTTGAGTTTCCTGACCTACATGAAAAATGAAACCGAAGACGCATCGAAAACCAATCCTTCTCTGCATATTTTTCCATCTCCACTCTCCAACTTCGCGATGAAGCGTATTGGTTCATTGTATTGAGCCACCCTGCGAGCCATCGGATGCGCAGAACATTGCTAGAAAATTCCGAGCTCAACGCACTTCCTTTTGCTCATAGCGTTGAAATACACACACGCACACACGTGTGTGTATATATATATATATATATATATATATATATATATATATATATATATATATATATATATTGTGTGTGTGTGTGTGTGTGTGTGTGTGTGTGTGTGTGTGTTTGCGAGCTTGGAGTTCAAAATATCCTCTGTAGTGGCTCAATTTGCTATGGCGTTATGCTGTTGAAAATGGGGTATGGGGTCTCGGGGGCTGAATTCCAGAGGCCCCACTCGGATTGTCACCGATCATAAAGTTTAAACCGAAATCTCCACAGCAACGCAGGAGTTAAGATGGACGCCTTTGTGGGAGGGCTTCGGAATAAATTTGACCGACTGGGTGTTCCTTCACGTCCACACGACGAACAGTCATGAAATGCGTTTCCATCGCAATGCGTTCTCCGCGGGTCGAGTATCGAGGCCACGACATTGTACTCTGCAGTAAGAACGACGCAAGCGCTGCGCGAGCACATTTGTTACCAACGTCAAGAACTTGCTAAATATGTGTGGGGTGGAGTGTGCGTTTCTTTTTGGGAGGTCGGAGGGGGGGGGGGGGAAGAGGGAGGGTCGAGGGTGCTTACGGTTGTACCTTAAAGCTTACATGCGTATCTTTGAAACAGTCTGTGCCCGTGGACGCGCGTCATCAGGCTGGCGGTCGAGAGCAAACGCGATCTGTCGCAAAGCGACATGCGAACGGCGCCCGTTTATCTTTCTGTCGAGGGGGTTTGAAGGGGGGGGGGGGGGCGAGGAGAGGGACAGGTTTTCGAAGCTCCGGCGTGTCTGAAAACAGCGACGCCGCTCCTTCCATCCGCCGCTGGCTTGTCCGTCGTCAGTGCTTTTGCTCGATTGCGCGTCCCTCGTCGTCGTTTGTTAAAAGGTTGTCAGCGGCGCCCTGTCTTGTATTGGGGCCGGAAAAGAAGCCGCTGGCATAAAGATAATGCATCACGCTCTTCCCCATGTCACTTCGCCCTCTTGTCACTGTCACCTTAAACGAGATTCTTTTAACAAAAGCACGACGCCTTCCTTGCATCATAGGCTACCTGATACGTTATTTTGCGTTGCCCGCGCTTTATTTCCAATTTGTTAAATAGCTGGGATCTCGGCGTGCCGCCTACGCGTGCTTCTTCGTAGTTAAGGTGGCTCCTGCGAAGTGCCGTACTTAATTTCCGACCTTGGTTCTTGCTGTAAGATTCGCCTACCTATAGACCATTGATCACGTAGCTCCATGCGCGTTGTGCCTTAATATCCTGCATGGACTGAATAGTCATTTTCGTCATTGATAGCATCTTGGCCTAAGTCATGACAGTTTTCATTTTTGTTGCGGTACGTCCTCCACCATACAGCCTTCCTGCCAAGCCCTTCCAACCTCATCTCATGAATCTACAAATTATGCGTGCCCCACTGTTCGGAATTATCGGATTAGGTGGTCATCCTTCTGTGCTTGCAAGTAGTCCACGGCAGTTTTGCATAATGCGCAGCTGGCAATGAGTTACGTAAAGGAGCATCAACGCGTTTTTCCGTTTTTTTTTCCTGGTGGGGAGAACGGCGGTCTCGCTGTAGGCAAACTGACTGACATGTATAATACCGATGCCTCCTTTCCCTATTATAAATAAAGTAAAACATTCACTGAGCAGTTAAACAAAGAAATAATGCAATCTTCTATATAGTGCCTGCGCAAAAATCGCCCCTCAAGACAGCTCTGCATTTCCTATTCGTTCTAGACAGAGATATCCGTGACTCCAACGATTGTGAGTAAGAATACGAGTCTACCAAAGGTCATGCGTCGAGTTCAACTTTCTTTTTTTTCACAGAACGTTCATTGTGAGGCTACCAGCGCGTGCGCAAAACTATGCACCCACTATACAGGGTGTTTCAAGAAATGTGTCCAACCTTCTCAAAAAATCAGGAAATTGCGATATTTGCTCCGGGCTTTCAGAATTGCTTTTTCTGTAGCGGCATGAATCTTAAGGTAGTTAAGGACATCGTTTAGGACAGTAATTAATAAAGTTACATTAATTAACTTTTTAATTAACGGAGTTAGGTGATTGTGTCAAATGGGAGAATTGAAGTTCTTCATGCGAGGAACCCATCCGAGCTTTGAGATTTCGAAAAAGCGTCCTCTAGTAATTGTTGTGGCGTAATGAAATTCAACGAAATGCAACGGCTTTCAACAGCGAAAGCCATCGAATTCGGTTGAATTTCATTACTTCGCAATTATTACTAGAGGCCGCTTTTTCGAAATCTCAATGCTGGGATGCCTTTCTGCCACGAAGAACTTCAATTACCCAATTTGACACAGTCACTTAAATCCACTAATTAAAAAGTTAATTAATTTAACTTTCTTAATTAGTGTCTCAAGTGATGTCTCTAACCATCTTAAGATGCCTAGCACTACAGAAAAAGTCATTCACTCATTTTGGACGTCTCAGAAGAATATGGCAGTTGCGTTCGTCCATGTTTCTGTTTAGGTTTCGCCGTTGAATTTGGTCGAATTTCATTACTTCGTAATTATTACTAGATGCCACTTTTTCGAAATCTTAAAGTTGGGTTGGGTTTCTAGCACGAAGAACTTCAATTCTCCTATTTGACACAACCACCTAACTCCACTAATTAAAATGTTAATTAATTTAAATTTCTTAATTACAGTCCCAAATAATGCCTTTAACCATCTTAAAATCCCTGCCACTGCAGAAAAGCCAATTCTGAAGGCAGCAATTAAATATCGCATTTTCCTGATTTTTTGAGAAGGTTGGACACATTTCTTGAAACACCCTGTATGTGTACTTATGTCAAAGAATCGCCGTGCATCGCAGCAGTTGGCATTGGGTCGTGCTCCCTGGATTATCGAGCCTTGACACTGTGCGTTACACATCTGTGCAGCTTTTCTTTTCTTTGTTTTGCTTACAAGAACGATCTAGCAGTCGACCACAGCTCCCGAGTCATCTCTTAGACCACGCCCAGTTCATATGGAACGCGTTAAAAATTACCGTAAAGTGTACGCTGTAAAGAATGACCTCAGTGGGTAAGATATCTGTCATAATTATGGATCATTCAGTAACAGAAGCAAGCAAAAGTAATGTTTATTGCGTCAGCTTGGTATCAGCGGGCGTGCAACTTCACCCCTCATCGCGTTAACATGGATGGGGCTGACAAGTGAGAGATAGTGACAGACAGTTGTAATCGCGCTGTCAGTTTCGGAACACTAGTATTGTTATAGATGCCCTGCCACGCGACCAGTGATGGCTGAGGTCGCTCGGAGACTTTTACAGTTTTGCGACCGACCTGCGAAGACCACAAGCGGGCGGCCCACTGAAGCAGAAAGGGTTGTTGCGTATGGCTGTACATCATTTCTTTTTGCATACAGTAGTCAATCTACGTTACCTATGATCTGTTAAAAATGACTTCCAAGCTCCTCCCATGTCTACGTGCGCCGCTCTTTTAAAATAAAAAAACAACAACAAAAGAAACGAGAGTTCGCTGAAGCGGCTTTCTCCACACTTATTGTGTCAGTGCGGAGAAGACAACTTCGGAGGTTTCCCCTCTTTGACGCTGAGCCCATAAGTACAGTCCGTTACACAAGTGACGTATTGCAAACTGGGTGTATTATGCTTTCGTATATTGTCTGGAACGTTTTGATAGTGACAACAAGTGTTCCTATAAACGAATGAATAGTGCATACTTAACAAGCCAAGTGTGCATCAACGTAAACTAAACCCGAGATCTCTCCAAATTTGCACGATGCAAAGATGGATAGGACTCAGGCAATAAGAGTAAATACATCAGGTATTCCAGATGCATAGGCTACAAGCGTCTGCCTGTAGTTCGGTGCTCGCGTCGCAAGGTTAAAGATCCCGGCCGCTGCATCGCCTTGCATAGAGAGAGTCACCTAGGACAAATGGCGCTGTGGCGGCAGTGCTTGAAATGATAATGTGCAAATACAAAATTGGCAAGGTTATCAACACTTTGAACTGCATGTTTCTGTGATGAATTGGGGTAATTAATGCGGAAGTCCTCTCCCGCTTTGCCAGTTTGTAGCGTTTTCAGTTATAAGTCCGAGCTCGCAACCTTTTTGTTCGTAATTAATTTAACAAGAGCACGGGTAATAGCAATATCGTCTCGCAACTGTGTGAAACGGTAATATCATCTTGAGACATCGCGCAAAACAAGAGAAGTAGCGTAGAAGAGAGTTGCAATTTTTCGACTTCCAGATATTTTCTTTATGCGACTGTAGACGCCATACTTGCAGTAAAGGTCATGCAAGGAAACACGGTGAAATCGAAAGTTATACGACATGTAGTTTCGTTGGGAGGTAAAGATAAGGTCAAAGGAAAGATAGCGATGCCGATTAAAGAGGGGCGGATGATAAGTATCAGGCCTTACAGTTTCCATGCGAATGAAACAAACACGACGACATGAGCGCTCGCGTAGTCATCTTTCTGTTTCTTTCTTCCCATGCTCTGTGTTCGTGTTTTTAGCGGCGATTAAGTCTCATAACGAAATATATCCTTTTATTTTTAAGTAATAAGCGTTCTAGTGCATATTTCGTCGTCATTATAGAGGTTTATACGGTGGTTATTGTGACTTACTTTACACCGATGAAGATTTGTTTTTATACTCTTGTCAAAAAGTTTTTCTTTCTTTTTTTGTGCTGAATACTTCGCATTAAGCATTTCGTTCTAAATTCCCCGACGCTCGTCCGCAGGATCGTGCGTCTGCTTGTCTCCGGCGGCAGCCCCAGCGGCGGAGGCGCGGCGCTGAAGCCGGCATGCCCGTGATCAGCCCGGGCCCCGACGAGGCGGCTGCGCAGGCCCTGGCGCCACCCAAGCTGTGTGCGGGCTGCGGCGCGCCCATCGCCGACCGCTTCTACCTGCTGGCCGTCGAGCGACAGTGGCACACCCGCTGCCTGCGCTGCTGCCACTGCAAGCAACAGCTCGACTCCGAGCTCACTTGCTTCGCCAGAGACGGGAACATCTACTGCAAGGAGGACTACTACAGGTCCGTACTCAGCTGTGACAGCATCTTGACGCTTGCAGTTCCATGCGTTAGCATGGTTTTGCAGTCATAGCGTAAATATTGCGCCCTCACCCATTATTGCGAGTGGCGTAAGCAACTTGATATGGCCAGATAAGAGGGTGATCATAAACCCTACGAAGTACTGGGTTTCTTTGACATTGTCCTTTTTCCTCACATTCTTCTTCTCCTTCTATTACGTTGTTTCCCTTGACGCCTTCATGTGTTCATAAAATATTACATGCGCTTTTCGCAGTTTGGGCACACTGCGTGAGGTGGTTCACTTTTTTTTTTTTTTGCAAAACGTGCTCAGTAATAGTAAGGAAAGAACTGAGTGCAGCAAATGGCAGCTCGTTTACGAAGATTGGGAAGATTGGTTGCCCGAAACTGTCTTCAATACATCTTTGGATCTACGCGAATGTCTGCATATACTTTCAACACTCCAACGAACTGCAGCTTTGGATTGGAGCCCGTAGTACCAAAAGTTGAAAGGTCTTAACACGCACTGGTTACCAACATTGCGCTGGCAGCTTTCTGTATTCTGATACGGGAAAACGCACGGGCTTGTGTCGGAGAGGGAGAGAGAAAGAGATTCATTATGAGAGATAAGCCAACACGGACTTCGTTGTTCTAGCCGGCTACGCAGCCTAAAAGTAAGAGGGTGGGACGGGGCTGGGCGGAGGAGGGTAATGAATGTAAAGGAATAAAGCGAGGTTGACTACGGTTCTGTGAAAAGAAACCGCATAAATAAAGAAAATTGAATTAAGCAACAGCACTTTACTATCGTGCATATATAGTTCACTCTATTAAAAAAAAAAGCTTGAAGTGCCATTTATTGGTTTTCAGGGCACTACATAGTGAAAGAAACAAATGTTTAAGGCATTATATACGATTCGTCCGCTGTCGGTGTCACAGTACACGTATTAATGAGGTTATGAAAAGGATAGCTACAAGCAGTCACCCCACGTTAAACATGGTGTTAAAGAAACGCAATGGATCGAGCTATGCAGTTAAAGACCCCCATTAATTAGTTGTAGAAAAGTGCTGGGGCGTTAACAAATGTTCAAATTAAATTTAACAAAATAAAAGAAAATAGACGGAAACTTCGCTTTTCAGACTGAAGAGAAGCGTTTTAGCTACAGGTGGCTGTAGCTAGTAGCTGTCGGCAATTATAGCGGCCGAAAGCGATAGAGAGCGTGCAAGCGTGAGTGAGTGAGTGAGTGAGTGAGTGAGTGAGTGAGTGAGTGAGTGAGTGAGTGAGTGAGTGAGTGAGTGAGTGAGTGAGTGAGTGAGTGAGTGAGTGAGTGAGTGAGTGAGTGAGTGAGTGAGTGAGTGAGTGAGTGAGTGAGTGAGTGAGTGAGTGAGTGAGTGAGTGAGTGAGTGAGTGAGTGAGTGAGTGAGTGAGTGAACGAACGAGCGAGCTAGCGAGCGAGCGAGAAGTCAGAAGGAAAAGGGAGGAAGGTTAACCCGGCAGGCTGAGCCCTGTTGGCTACCCTGCATTGATGAAGGGGAAACGCGAAGTATGAGAAGGAGGGAAGTGCGCGTACTTCGTACTAACACGCGCCCACAAAGAAGCATTCGGCGTCCTGTCCATCAGAAGCGTTCCTGTAGGTAGCGCATCTCAAGAAGCGCAGCATCGCTTCTGTGAGCATTGCACATCGCAGACGCACGAGTCCATGGTCCTAAAATCGTCTCTTCTCTTCAGGGCCTATCGTCCAAATGGCTTAGTGCTGCCCGAAGGGCTAGCCGCTCATCATCGCATGCAAGACAATCATGCAGGAATTGCTTCATAGTTTCTTTTACGTCACAGGTGTTGGAGCAGCGCTATCCGCTGTCTTAATTAAGAATGAGGAGGCGTCTGTAAGTGACGTAAGAGACAGGGGCCCATCACAACGCAATCAAATAAGATCAACGGCGACAACGAAGTTTGATCGGGGCGCAGCATGCTGCGCAATATTTCTACATATTTTCATTTCCGCACACTTCCACGCGTATTAGACCCGCAGACGCGCCACTCGACGCACCTTGACTGGCACGCACAAGAGAGCGGTCATCGAACGGAAGCAAAGAATGAGCGCGATATGTGTTGCAATAATTTCTTCCACGGTTTTTTTCTCGATTGTTTTATAAATGAGACCCCAAGCGTCAGGAATGTTTCGAGTGATGTACTGATTGTGCGACGCAGGGCAACTAAATATTTACCTAAGCTCATTTACCGCATTTCACAAATACCATACGAAAATCCACATGTACAGTGTCCATTAATACCGCGTTTGATGCTATGCATTAGTAATCGTTGCGTTAAGCATTGCCCTACCTGCGTGGATCTTCGCTAGAATTGCATGGCATCACATAACACAGGATTTTAAAGCACTAGGAGGGAGAACTACACTGACCTCAAGATATTTCTCCTTCTATTGCTCTATAAAATCAAGTCCAACTCATTTCACTATTCCTGACTGCAACATCTGCGATGGGAGCAACCACGCCAAAGAGAACTATAGCGTCCCGCTATAAATTAGCGTGACTGCGATAAACACCCAGTGTTATGACGCAAAATTAAGATAGCGATTACTAAAGCATGTGTTGAGCTGCTTATATATCGTTAAAGAGCTCGTTTCGCAGAAATTCCGGTGTCCGCGTCGCTCGTTGTGAGCAAAAAATCAGTGTTGTCCATGAGCGAAAATTCGAGATAAGTGCAAATAAATAAGTAATAAAAATCTTCGGTCGGAGTGGGAATTGAACCCAGGCCCTCAGTTTCGCAAGCAGGTGTTCTACCACAAGCACAACTGTTTCGGAGAAAAACCCTATACGAATGTCATTTAGTGCGAGGAGTCTACTGAACGCATGTGTGAGAGAAGCGTAGAATCGAACCAAGCGTCAGAACATGTGAATTGAGCAACGAGTGGGTGGTTTTAAATACCCAACCATTACAAAGTGCTCAAGCATACTTAATCATCATCATCATCAGCAGCAGCAACGGCATCAGTAAAGCGCACAGCTGCGTAGGTGCGCGTGTTGCCTTACGAACGCGTAGTGGTTACCCCTCCAATTCGCAAAAGGAAGAATTTTGGCGTAGTGGGCCCTTTGCAACTGTACTTGCAGTAGGTATCCTAGGATAGTTTGAAAAGGCCAATGTTACGCGCACAGACGTTCTTTTCCTTGCAGCACGGTTGAGGTTTCCACCGGGAAGCGAAGCTAGGCTAGCGATTGAAAAGGCGATGCGCACGGGGCCCCATTGCGCTATCGCGTTCTACTCGTGAAGGTGAAGTTCAAGCGTCCTCCAATTTGACTCACACAGGAAGCTGTACATCCGAATCACTTTCCTGGATATTGAAACTCGCCCAACATAACACTTTGATGAATTAAACTCTGCACGACATTCTCGTTAGCAGTTTCGAGTTTCAAGTGCTGAGAACGATCATTCAAAATTTGTCATCACGTAACGACCGCTGTGTTACACTCACGCCGACGATGCATATGGAGATAGGCACACTTCGAAACCTGAATGAAAGAAGAAAAAAAGAAGAAAGTAACGATAAATGAAGCTAAAGAAATAAATGCGCCCTCGCGGCGCGGCGGCGGATTGTTAGCACGAAAACACGCCAAATGATCCGGCTGCGAGCAGCTGCGAATGTGTGCCATCGGGGTCGTACAATTCGCACAGCCGCGTTTTCCGTCGAGCACGGGGAATGCCTGACGCAGATGCTTGGCCGCGCAGCCCTGGGGAAGCACTGGGATGTGAAAGCACCCTGCACCACTGAAAACATCTTTCATTACTTGTCAGTAATATATATATATATATAGTAAATCCCTCACTAATGAAGCTCCTGACGAATGGAAAACTGCTAACAATGTTTTGGCTCGTAAAAGTGGGTCTCAAGAAAGGGTAATCAATTACAGGCCCATATTTTTAGGCATAGTGTCGGTTTTGAAATCACGTAATTTACGCAAGAATATTCCGGCTTTCATCATGAATTACAAACTCGCCCAACAATCAATCCTTCTAAAATATTCCGACACCTTGAAAGCAATTAGCTTCCTGTTAAACACCAACACGGGTTGCGATAAACACGGCCGTCGCGTAAGCGAATTACTACAGTTCACTCACAGTCTATTTTGCTTATATGATAAAGGAGTTTAACACTAACTGCATTCTATTTCATTCTTCGGAAGGCGTGATGAGAACTCCCATCTTATTGTTTTGCACTAACTGTCTTTCTTTGGTCTGCTTACTACTATTATTTATGGCGATATAGTCATATAATAGGTCGTTAAAAAAAGTTGTGAACGCTGATTAATATACTCATATTGTACCTTCTTTAGGTGCTTCAAAATGATCTGTTATGGGAACATTTTTAATGTCAATTTGCGTCAATGACACTGACAAAAACATGACTTCTAAAATCAGCCTTTACGCGGGCGACTGCCTACATAGAGAAGCTCAACTCACACGGGGCAGCTCTACAAACAGTTTTTAATTTCATACGCTCGTGGTATCAAAAATGGCTTGTGTCGCCAAGAACGCCAAACTGTACCTACATTCATTTTCCACGCAATCGGAAAGCGATAAGCTCCATCTACTATATAAATAACGATGCATATTTCGGACGTAAGCCAGGCGGGATATTTAGACGTAACATTTTCTTCTGACCTCGTATGAAATGCCCAAATAGAGGCCATAATTTAAAAAGCCGCGTGCGCCTTGAATTTCTTGAAATTCTCAATCGTTCCCCTTAACAAGTAAAGGATCTTCTTTACGAAACTAACATTCGACCGGTACTGGAGCACGTATACATAATTTGCGATCGGCTTGTGCAGACATTTGAAAAATGTCTCGGAGCAATACAGGGCCGCGCAGCCCGATTTACGACTAATAAACGCAGCCTCCCAAGCAGCGTGGCTGAGATAAAGAAGCTCGACTGGCCCGACGTGTCTGCACGAGGTTCTTTTGATCGACTTGACCTTTTTTGCGAGCCCTGCTCCTAAAGCGCAGTGCGATCAACGGAGATCATTATCTTCACACAAGGACGCTTCACTACGCCACGAACACCCGCTAGCTTCATGAACCTCTGCCTGTTATATTTTTTCCGTTCCCAGTAAATCTTTGGAATGTATACCCTTCAAAGTCGTGTACAAGCTGCGCTTCACTGCGGGCCCGCGTAGAGACAAAAACATGTTATGCGGCAACTTTTCACGAGAACAAACTTTCAGCCAATCCTGATGTTGGATATAATATCATTAGTGAAAGCCGTCGGCCAGTCGCAAAAATCGCTAACGAACGACAAGATTTGCGAATTCAGCCGCAGATATTTATGACGTTCTGAGCTTTCATCTGGAGTTACTAACGCATATAGAATGTCTTTGTATCTTTATCTGTAGCGTTTTATGTACATTCGCTACGATATTTAACAAATCATCCCATTTAGTTTTTTTTTATTATTATTCGTATATTGCCTTTTTTTTGTTCGCAGTGTTCGGCAGTACTCAGACAATTTACTATGTTCCACGAACATTGTGCTTGGACTTGTAGCGTTGTTATGCAAATCACTGTCTTAAGCAGACCGAATGTTTTTCTCTTGCTATCGTAAACAGCCTGCTATAATGCCGATGGACAAAATGTGGATGACGAACAAAAAAAAAAATCAAACGTGTTGATACTTGCGGTTCGATGCATACATATGCTTGTTCAGGACTGTGAATTCCCTCCTTTTTTAACGAAGGTAATGCAACCACTCGTTGTGTTGTCGCGTAGGAACACAGTATCAATCCACCGTATGTTTCGAATATCATCAAGTTTTATCTCTTGATAGCCTCAGGTTGGAAATAATGTACACCGAAGTGATCTTCTCTCAACGCTGTCATAAGATATACATTCGTCTCAGCAGCCGCCGATGTGCTACAGTGGTTACAGTGCTCGGCTGCTGACCCGAAGGCCGCCGGTTTAAATAATCCTGTCCGCGGCAGTCACATTTCGATGGAGGCGAAATGCAAGAGGCCCATGTGCTTAGATTTAGGTGCACGTTAAAGAACCCCAGGTGGTCGAAATTTCCGGAGCCCTCCACTATACGGCGTGCATCATCATCATATCCTGGTCTTGGCACATAAAACCTCAGAAATTATTAATGTTATTACTATTATTAATCTCAGCACGCTGTGTTCTTTTCGCGACTCGTGCTCTGCGTGCGCTCAACAACAAGCGAGTTGCTTCATGTCAACGCAAGTACATTGCAGTAGCAAAGCTCTACGTTCTTTTGTTGCTTTCTTTCTTTTTTCTCAGACGGAGAGGAAAAGGGGAGAGGGGCGCTAGACTTTGGCACGTCAATTTTCCTTTGTGGATGGACAGCTGCTGCGCCATGTACCTTTGCGTCATGGTTATACTGCTATTAAGGCAGTTGCTTTTATAAGCAATAAAGCGGGTTTTCTTTATTATAGATAGATAAGAGTTTGTACACTGGAATTTACACATGATTACTTACGACGATTACAGCACTGTAATGCACTGACTATCATACCGCTTTGGCATTAAGGCTCATTCCCACCTAACGTCGGTGGCGCAACCAAGTTAGTCGCAAAGCGACTGGGCGCAAATGGCCGCCTTGGCCGAAAATCGACTGCTTTGGTTCAGTCGCTCGCTGCTCGATGTTTCAGTAGCGCAAGCCTCTGAACCAATAAGATGCCCAATCACAGGGCGTCAGCTTATTTTGCGGGGCGATGGCAATGCGAGCAGACGTGAATTCAGCGCGACGGCGGGTATATATGTTACACCAGCAGGTGTGAACATCTGTCGCCTTGAGTCGCTTTTTGATTGCCAGTCACAAATGGTCGCATGACCGGGGGTAGTCGTAGGTGTGGATGAGCCTTTACAGACAGACGCCTTGGCTCGCTTGCAAATTATGCGTACCCACACGAGTGCGTTTTTATTCACTGGTAGCCATACTCAGCGTTCACGTCACATTATCCAACGAGATGTCATGTCCATCAAACTCACAGTACACTATCAATAAAGAGAGTTGATAGCCGTTGAATATATATATAAACAAGGATCCCGACTTTACTATTTTTTAGGAGCCGTGCCCTGATAAGGGCATATATACCTTTATCAGGGTACACCTATAGCTTGCAAGAATGGTCGCATGCTTCTACAGATGTCACGGAACCATAAAAAAATTGCGTGGAAAATTTCACGGTATTAATATCCCCACACGGGCCTGTTTCCGAACACTGGACTACAGAGAAGGTATATATATATATATATATATATATATATATATATATATATATATATATATATATATATATATATATATATATATATATGCATGCTGCGTTTGAGGACGCCTCCATTCATGACTATACAGCCAGCTGCGGGTGACACCACTTGCGCCTTAAGCCTTGTTTTTTTTTTTTTTTTTCTTTCTTGAGCAGCGCTTTCGCCGGGCAAATACGCGCGCACAGGTATATTCGATCCGACAGAAGGAAAAAAAAAACCGCGGCGTTTTCTCGATTTTACTTCCGCCGATCATGCGGACACATGGCGTGTGCGCAGTTGTGCGCTTTGCCTCCACGCTCGCCGAGCGACGCTAGCGCCAAGGCTGCTTTTGTGCCGAAGAAGAAAGCACGCTGCCGATTAAACGGCGAACTACGTGCAGAAAAGCTCTCGCGCTGTTGGCACGGTCGAGAGATCGAGGGGCGTGTAGGAGCAGAAGAAACGGTAAAAAGTGTGGAAATGTGTGGGCGCAGATTTGAAATTGATTACCTAAAGTCTTCATGGAAGAGCGAAAAGAACGAGAGGGATACTAGAGGAAAAGAAATGAGCTTTGCGAATAGCCATTTCTAGTAATAGGCCAAGTGTTACCATTTCACTATTATCGCGGAAAATGAACGATCACCTTGCGTTTGCATTCGTACAAAACAAAAGCCTTTTATATGGACTTCTCCGAAAGTACGTACGACTCGTTTTGAGCGCTTCTCGTTCCGCGTATTCCCGACGGGCACGCAGCCAAACGTGCCCGAACGAGCTCCCACCCACTGCCCACGTTGAGGGCTATCGCTCATATACTCAGAAACGAGGCATCTGAGAAAATCACGCCTTTCTGGCTGTAAGTCCAAGGCCGTCCTCTGTGGCCAGAAACTTTTATGCAAAATGACATACTGTAGCCATTTCAATGACAGTGCTCATTAATGTACCCAGCCATGAGTACGCTGGACCTGCAGTGCATGAGAGACAAGGGCGCAAAACAAAACTTTTGTTTTTCAAAACAGATTTCAGTCGCGCTTGGGCAGGGCATGGTGTATCATCTAAAGCAGGGGTTACTTTCGTATACCCTTTCGTAAATGTAGCGCGAAGCACTCGCGTTTTCGAACAAAAAGCGCGTCAAGTACGTGCGTATACTAACTCTATAGAACTACCATGCGAGTTTCGAAGCTTGCGCCTAGGAGATGGCGCATGCCCTAACTTAGCTACGTGGCCACTGTCCAACATACTTCGCTCGAATTATAGCACGGCTAAAGGCGAGCATAATATTGTTTTTTGCTCTTGATGGCGGACATGATAAAGACGACAGTCCATGCAATTTTGGGGGGAAGCTCGGATTTAATTGAGTTTACGGAAGCTTCTCTCCATTTCGAGTGAAGTCTACAGCCTCATTATGACAATATCTGCTAGCCTAGTTTTTTTTCTGTTTTTTTTTTTACGTTGGCTTTACGACGCTACGGTGAATGCTGAAAACCTACTTTGGTTCCGACTACCCTCTCCACTTATCGTCAGGCTGCAGCTGAGGACTTTTCCCAGCATGCCAAATGAATTCATTAAATTGACGTCATGACGGTAGACGTCTTAGCACACGAACTGCTTTAAACGCTTTGGTTCAGATTCAGAGAGCCGTTCTACGCTAATTTAGCAAAATTGTAGGTTCTCAATGGTCCAAAAAACCTTCAATGCCCGACAACATGCCACGCTATAGCGAAAGCGGCGGCCGTGTGTCAAAATATTGTCTCCCATAAGCGAATGACGTTGCAAGTTGGCGCTTTTGTTAGCGTTGCTCGGAGGAGTTAATCCGTGCTTTCGCGTGGCACTTGCCGCATCAAACATTGGAGTACCACCTCCACGCATAAGGGCACCCTCTCAACTGGCAAGATGAGTAAGAGTGGCACGCAGCTGCACGCGTGTGTATGGCCGCCAGAATAGGTGCGCGTTTCAGATACGTGCGTGCATGTCTGTAGGAAAGATAGCTGCGAGGACGGCGCGCTGCGTATACAGCCAGGCGTAACAACAAAAGCACAGCAAACTGCTATACGGGAAGGAAAGGAAGAGGGGGGGGGGGGGGGGGGAGTTCAGTACTCGGCGAACGCACTGATTTTCGGCGCAGCTGTTCGAACGAATCGCGATTGTGGCCTTATCCAAAACAAAACGCATGATCCTGTCAGATGATGGCCCATCCCATGCTGCATTCGGTGTCCTGGTGGCGAGGCAGCGCATATCGACAGGGAAGGTAATGCAACGATATCGTACGCGCGATGCAAACATGCATCATACGGCACTGGTTGCGAGACTAATCTGAATTCGCTCTCGCAAAACTTGTTCAGTTGACGTTTGTACGCCGTATTTATTTTCGCATGCAGTCGCATGTGGCGCACAGGAAGTGCCGTTCTGTGTAACGTTATTTTTCCTTATCTATACATATGGAGAAACTACGTGACAGCCATCCCTTTTGCTTCCGATACCTAGCACGCCGCCGCAGAAACTATGCATGAAAGACGCATGAATGCTGGGCACCCACCAACTAATACTCTTAGAACGCCCGTGTCAGGTCCTGACTGAAAGCGTTGAACGAGCCTCAAGTGATTAGCAAGACTACTGTGGCATGACTGAATCATCGAGCGCTAACGTCCGGCCGACCCAGATGACGACGAGTTAAGGCACAGAGCCGCTTAGATAATTCACTGAGCGCGAAAAAGTGATTTTTTTTTTAACTGAGAGTTTCGGTTACGCCCGAATTGCGTAGCACTGCTAGGGGCAAAGAAGTAATGCAAAAAGCAAATATTTCATCGTTACATTAACACAACTTGCAGTAAAAATTCGCCAGCTATTCAAACGAGCGTTGTCTCACACACCCGAGGACACCCATCAACAAAGTTCATTCAATAACAGCACTCGCATTAACAACGGTGGTGCGATAAGAAGCGCCGGCTAGTGGAGAAAGCGTGCGTGTTAATGCTGAGGTGAACGTTTCACATCTTCGCGGTGACGCTGCAGAAAGAGAGAAATTACGCGAAAGGCAGGGAGGTTAACCAGAACAACGCTGAAAACGCGCGATGACTGCCTGGATAAATTGCTACGTTAGTAAAAATGAAATGGAATTGTAGCGTGGTTACAACGAAACTGTATCACATGGGACCTACTTTGCTCTTGTATGACGCCCATCGTTAGCAGCAGACACGAAATTTACCGAAGCTGAAGAAAATCAAGTGAACTGCTCAACTAAGAATAGAATAAGAATTTGGTTGTGCGCTCTCCGAACCAAACTAACGCGGCCCGGCTGTCATTGCGGACAGATACGTGCCTCTCCGCAATGCCGACCACCTAGTAGATGGGCGTCCCGCTTGCTGGCGCCCACAGGACGGCCGTTGCTGCAGCACGCACGGGAGTCGACTCGGGTCCGGGGACCCCCTCCGGGCGAACGACGGCGCGCATCATCCACTCGGTGACCACCAACAAACTGCCTGCTTCCTGGAAGCCGTAATGACCGGACGGGTACCGCGCCCGGCACTTCTTTCTGTCCGCGCCGATATAACGAAGACATCACGGACCGCTCGTAAACGACGCGGCGCAAGCCAACCCGTGGGAACCCGCCAGGGAAGCGGCCTGGAGTGGAGCGCATGCTGCGCGTAGGCCCTGGGTGCATCGACGCTTCTTTGTGTGTGAGCGCTGCGCCCATCATGGGCAGCCCTTTTTTTTACGACCGTTCATCATGAAGAGGCCCCCTCGCGCCTCCTTGCGCGCGAAGCCCGCTTTACGGCGGTGGATGACGGGGGCGGGTAAGAGAGCCCGCATCTTCCTTTCTTCGTCCACTTCACCTGCTATCGGATGCGACGCTCGCCCGGCATGCGTGCGCGCGCCCGTGCCTACGAACGAGCCCATGCGCACGCACTGGCTCTTTGGTGCCTCCGCTTTTGTGATGCTTTGCCTGTATGCCCCGACTTTTTCCTCATTTGCGCGCTGGTCCCTTTTTGGGGCACGCGGCCCTTCCGCGCTTCGCCGGTACCCCGGGGCTCTGTTGACCCTTGCACGGCTGTTCACTAAGGGCTACCCATTGCTCGATGCTCTGCCGTCTTTATCGACGGAGACACCTTGGGAGGATCCCCCATTTTTGGTGCCGTAGCGACCCGCCGCGCCCGGCGTGGTGCCGATGTGTCACGATACCGGCGCCCTAGGAGAAAGGGGCGCGCAGGTGATCATCGAGGTATAGGCAGCGTGGGAGGGCGACGCTCAACGCTTCGCTAACGAGGTTTAATGCGTGGGTGGTTCTTCCTTTAAGCACATCGCTGGTTAAATCTTGTTCTCTTTTGTTGTCGTAGGTGAACAGAGCAGCATGTACCACAACGTCATGAATCCCTCGAGTCAAACGTATTCTTGACATTCGGGCACTTTAAGCACTCTCAGATTGCTACGCTTCTGCGGTGGAAGGCCACCTGACCTGCCGTATTTTTCCGTTAGGCTCGCTTCATAGGTATGCTTAGAAAGGCAACTTTATCATTTAAAAAAGTTCGCATGTCCAGGTTCTTCTTTTACTCGTCCTCTCACCACTGGTGGAGCGGTTTTGGCCGGCCCCGGCTCCGCCGGGGTGCGTGCCATCTCGGGGCCACTACATGTTTAAACGTCACCAAAGAGATCCCCTTGCATGAATGCTTTAAAGAAAGCAAGAAGGGAAAGAGAATCACCTTTATATAGAATGTTTCGTTGAGTGTTAGTTCCACAGGGCAATATACATACGTGATAACACATTGTTTTTGTTTTTTTTTTCCAGGAGGCGGTCAAAAAAAAGAGACAGGACAAACTATATTTTTTTCGCATGCTGGGGTCGTTATAGCAGTGATTTCTAACACCTGGGGCCTTTCACAATGTTTCTTTACGTAACTGCACATATCATTGGCTGGTAGCTTTCACTAACGTTATGTGCAGTATCAGGATTTTCTGGGCATTGCTCCTATGAAAAATTCTAGCGTAAGAAATTTTTCTAAGTGCGGCTCTTGTTTGTTAACACATATAATCATTAACATTTACATATACAAAACATCCGGTGTTCCAGCTAAAGAACGTGATACCTCGTGGAAGCACTCAGTGTTTTCTAGCGGGATCTGCTATTATTAATGCCATTATTATGATTTATTAACATTGTATAACTTTTGTAACCATACTGATCCGAATTTTTTTCTTCAAGACTAAACGTGCAGCCCTATTGCACTAAGGTAGAAATATGGGCGAGTTGTAATCGATGCATGTTTGAAAAATTCAGCGCGAAAGAAAAAAGAACACACAAAGAGAAAATGACACAGAAAATGTGCAGTCTAACAACTGAAATTTATTGAACAAAGGAGAACACACAAAAAAAAAAAAACACCACGCTTGCGTGAAAAATTCTGCTGAGCGTGTGTACCTCGCAATCTAACAAACAGACGGAAGGTTCAGGTACGCAGTCATCACGGAGCCTTTCAATAATTTTGTTAAACAGCGCCCGTCCTATGTCCTTTCTCTGTGTGTTCCGTTGTTTTCAGGCTGGTTTTTTCAAGCCTTATTGGCGTGCGCGTTGTCTGTGTCGTCGCAATTGCTTAAAAGCCAGTGAAATGTAATGTGTCCTTTCCCCTTCCACGCTTTGCCTGAAGGCTGTATTTAAAAAGAAAAAAGAAAAACGCTGGCAAGATAAAGGCTCGTAAAGGAATATTTTAGGCAATGTAGCCACTCGGCAGATTATTATGAAAGCTGTAGCGGCCGCCAGTCTGAATGGTCGCTGTTCGAGCTCCCAACGAATGCATTTCAAATGGCGATGAGCGCTTATGTATACGAAGGACAAGCTTCGTGTACTCGGTCCAAGATCTCTAATATCGATATAACGTGTGGCCCCTGGGGTCCATGCTACAGGGCTGATGGCAAAAAGTGGAGTGGGGCCGTCGAGTCGCTTAATTTAGCGAGCACCTTCGAGGTTTCACTTGATTGGCAATGCGACCTGCAGAGAATAAGTTGTTGTAAAGCGAATCGCACTTGTAGCCAGTCTTCTATTTTGCTTATTTGCCTGCCCTGTATATGAGCGCTCTTGACTGACTGCTAGTCATGGTGGTTCGTGGGAGGATCGATGCATCGGCCCATTGACCAAGCTAGTGTGGAGCGGTGGGAGGAGTTGCTGGCCAGCGATAACCTTGATGATCAGATCAGTTTGATCGACAGGGCACGCAGGGCGGCAACTGCCTGTGGCGTCCTGGACTGAGGGCAGCCAGCACTGCTAGATGGTACTTGCGGACCGAGCATCACAAACCCCTTTCTGTTAATAAATGTTTTTTCCTCCTCGACTGAGAAGAAAAAGAAGTAGACTTTCGCCTTCCAGTCGTCTTATGCAAATGCATAAGGGACCCCGTGAGCTTTTCTTTTCTTTTCATCTTTTTTTTTTAGCCGTTTACGTGGAGCTCCGCACAGTGAGCTTAGGTAGTCAAAGGCACCTATTGCTCTGTGAAAATGAGATTTACATTGTCGATCGTAGTCCAAACATAAACATGGGAGCATATATAAACATGCGGTCGCATCAGCAGTGTACAAATCAAAGTGACGCCACTCCGGTCACAGCCATGACCAGCCAGTGAAGCGTCGTAGTCGTGCTCGCATACAGAAGCTGGCGTAACACAGGTTGCGCAAGCGGATTCCGCGCTGACGTCTGCGGCAACACTCGCGAGCGCAAGCAGCGCAGACGGCACCGAAGCAAGGCATTCCGTCACCTTGGCCCAGAGAGAGAGCTCAGGGGGCCGTAGTGCGCGACGCCGTCTATTGTAAGCGGGTTAGGCGCCCGCCTCCCTTCGGTAACGGATCATTGCTGCACGTGCGCGCCTCGCTTGCCGCCTCAGCTTGGTAGCAGCGCGAAGACAGTTTGGGGACAGTGTCTTGGGCGCCCCCACTGCGCGAAAGGTGCGCTGCGGCGAGGCTGCCAAGCTTTTGTGTCTCCGAATCCGCCATCCATTTGAGCGCACGGGGTTCCCCCCTCTTTTCCATCTCGTCCTGATGCTGCCGTCTTTCGAGCTGCCTAATGACGGCGCGCTGAGCGGCAGCTCGTCTTGGCGCCCTCTTGCCTGCGAGCGCGCTTTTGGGTCGTCTCCTACTGGCAGCAACTGACGCCGTCGCCGCAGCGACTATTCTTTGGGGAGCCGTGCGTCCTCACTCCTAGGCCACTTGTGTTGTCTCGATGAAGCGTCAGTTCAGGAAGAAGAAGAATAGGAAAGAGAAAGGAGAGGGGAAAAAATATATATCAGTAAGGGGGTGAGCCCTGAGGGTGTCGTCGTCTTCTCTTTCTTAGCATACACGCAGACCTTTCGCGCTGCAGGAGCTCTCTCGCGGGCGCTTCTTTTCTCCTCCTTGTCTTCCACTAGGGTGCTGTGCTCCCTTGGCGAACGATGGTCCTCCCGTTTCGCTGCGACCGGAGACAATGGCACACAAGAGGCGCATACTTGTCGCCGAGGGCCCGGGCAGCGTCTCTTCCCTTATCTTGCGCACTCGGGATGCACGCTTTTGAGCAGCGTCAACCTTTGAAGTTGTAGCCAGTCTCTTTTCTTGACATATATGAACGCAGTGCTTCTGCGCTGGGTGCAGCGGTAAATTTTGACGAAAGTGCTCACTTTGCTTTGTCGTGCGTGCGCTCTCTCTTTCTCTCTTATGCGACTAGGAGACACCATTGCGAGGTTGAGGAATTTGTGGGCCACAAATGGACACAGTACACTGGCAGTATTTGACTGGTTAACGAGAAAAAAAAAAGATATACGGCCGATCTCTGGTGCACTTATGAACCCCCATTGAGCGTGTTAGCCAGGTGAACGAGGAGGCCTCGCTTTCATTTCCGTGGCGTCACTAGTAGGTGCGTTGAATGAGTGGTGTGTGGAAGATTATAAATACTGCGCGCAGGCCAGGCCTTGCTTTTAGCACTTGCTGAAGTGATGGATGTGGACAGTGACGATGCTAGTCTTTTCCGTGGGAAGATGGAACAGACAAGTGCTACGGGAATGTTGTGTTTGCCTCGTTGTACGCGACTAAATAAAGAACATTGGCAGCAGGACAGGTCTCACGAGAAAATTATAGTAATCTTTGCGATCCTTATCTGCAAAGTTGCTGAATTAAATTAAAGAAGTGATGAAGAAAGGAGATACACGTGGTTCAAAAAAAAAAACTATATATATATGTGTGTGTGTGCGCGCGCGTGTGTGTGTGTGTGTGTGTGTGTGTGTGTGTGTGTGTGTGTGTGTGTGTGTGTGTGTGTGTGTGTGTGTGTGTGTGCTTTTATGTTTTTCCAAACCTTAGGACGCAGCTTACAAAGTTGTGCTAAGATGTACGCACCTTCCACGCGCATTACCTGAACGTCGCAGTATTCAAGTGCGCATTAAATGAAGCTACCGCCGAGTAAATGGTTTCTTGTTTATGTCCGTGCTTCGAACAGCTGTGTTGGCAGAAGGAGATGGCACGCGTGTATCGAGCATCAGCCACCGGGCAGTGTCGCCTTGTTGCCAAGCGCGCTATCTGACTAACAACCGCTGAATGAGACAAGAACGACACAAGAAGGAAAACAACAAAGCGAGATACAAGGCGGGCAGGCGGCTTAATTGGCCTCGGATACACCACGATAGACAGGATACGCGCGGCGAAAAAGTGCGAAAGCCAAGCTCCCGGACTTCCGTCTCCGCTGTTCGAAATTGAGCCGGAGGCGAGTTCCTACATGACTGAGATAGCGGCTTCCGGTTTAGGAGGCGGCGTCGTCGTCTAGCACGCGTGCCGCTGGAATGGTGCAGGGTGCGCGTTCATCGCGCGACGCCTGTGGGCCCCGCTGCACTTGGCAGGCGTGTGGTCCACCGGACGACGCCGGGGTCATTAGGCACGCGGCACGAGCAATGTCTCAGGACGCCGGAATCAAGTTCGACCACCTTCCTTTCGGTTCCTTATCACACGCCGGCGGATCAGGCGACGCGCAAACTTTCTGTTTCATGTTTTTTTTCTTCTCGATCTCTCTGTCTCTGAACAACACTTCTTGGACGTTAAATTATGCCTGGTACTGTTAAGTCGGTTATGCCTTCGGTATTAGTTCTAAAGCACAAGTTCTTGCTTTCACATCGCTTGTTGTTTGTTTGGACGGAACACTGACTTGCGGTTGTCGTAATAATTGAACTTCTTCTTCGGCAAGTTTTTGCCATATAGAAGAAAATAATTTGAACACATTAAAGAGACACACGCAAGGGAGAGCCACTCAGACACACAGCGGCACTTGCCAACTGAGTTATTGAAATATAAGATGGGGCACGTGCAATCCTTCAATGTCATGTCACATCTCTTGCGTTGCACGTGCAACACAAGAGATGTGACATGACATTGAAGGATTATCTCTACCATTACATCTGTGCTTCGGTATCCCAGTCACGTTGCACGATACTGAAGTGAACTTGTTTGGAGCACAGATGTAACTACACAGATAAACATTCCGCGTCACGTCATATCTCTTGTGCTGCGCGTGCGCTAGAATTAAGATATGCCCCACCTTGGATTTAACTAAAGCAGTTGGTAGTTGGCGCTCTGTGTGTATGTGTGTTTATCCCTTGCGTGTGCCTTTTTAATGTCCTAAAGTTAAGTTTCCTGTAAGCAGACTTACAGTGCTGAGCCCAGGAACATACAGCTGCACGCGTGGCCAAACAGATGAGACGATGAGAGATCTTGTATGAATGATCATGCATAACTGAATTCAGCTTCAAATGAAATAATTTGTAGAGAGCATTTTATGTTACAAAATAAGAAAAGAAAGAAAGTTTTCACCTGATGAAAAACACTGCCTTGCCTGGATCCACTATTCTGTGCGTTGCGGGACAAAGTATATCGTTAAACGCTCTACTAAGGTTGCGCTAAGGTCTGTACGCATAGAAATAAATGGACTAGAGGTTACGGGTGTGTTCGCTCTTACGCAGTAATAAAGGACGACTGCCAAACATACTTCTTTTAGCGAACATTGTGTGATGTATAAAGCTGCTTGTAGGAATGAAGAAAGAGGGCAATTGCGTCGGACACATACGTACCAATGCCCCTTTTGTTGCTGCAACTTGGTCAAGAGAGAGAAAAAAGAAGGGACATTAAATATTTGTGCTACTGAGGGCTCCTTTCAGTATCTCGTTCTGGACAAACATGTGGTTGAGGAAAAGAATTATGGAAAATCTCAAGTTGGTTATAGTATGTAGAGGGAGACCAGAGCCTGTAGAGCACCCTCGAAAGCTGCAACCTATATTTAGGACACCCGGGACTATACCCTCCTTAAACTCTATCTGTGGTCGTGTACGCATTGCAAGAGCTTCCAACGTGGTTTAAGAGGGCGCACTACAATAACCTTGTTACGTGGCTGCTCCGTGCACGCAGGCTGTTCGCCGTGAAGCGTTGCGCGCGCTGCCAACAAGGCATCTTCGCCTCGGAGCTGGTCATGCGCGCCCGAGACCTGGTGTACCACCTGCACTGCTTCACGTGCGCCTGGTGCAACGCGGCGCTGGCCCAGGGCGACCACTTCGGGCTGCGCGATAACCTCGTCTACTGCCGCACCCACTTCGAGCTGCTGGCCGAAGGGTGCCAGCCGGGGCTTCCGCCGCCTCCACCCCCGCCACTGCTGCAGGACGACGACGCAGGCGGCAACGGAGGCACCGTCGGAGCCTGCAGTCCGCCGCTGGCGCAAGGAGCCGCGTACGCGCCTCCGCAGGGACCGTACGGAGTGCGCAAGGGCCGGCCGCGCAAGCGCAAGCCCGGAGAGCTGCCCGAGGGCCCACCGCACCTAGGTACGCCGTCTCTCGCTTCACTTTCGAAAACTCTGTAGCACTTCGTGTTTAGCCGCAGCACGAGATAGGGTCACACGGACTCGTGCGCTTCTTGCCGACCACACAGCCTTCGTATCTTCCCTTTAACATTTATATAGCTCTCGAATTGCAGACTGTTCGGCAGTTGGTTTGGTGCGGTTACTGGGGGACTGTAAAACAAAGAAGGCGATTTTATTCATCAGCCTTCCTTTTGTGCGTCGCAAATGCGCCATGGTAGACATCCGCCTACTTGACCACGATAACAAAAGGCCGTTCTTTTCTGCAAGTTGGCAGAAAAGAACGGGTGTCGTAGGATATATCCTTAACAACTGCAGATTTCAGAAGTAATTACCCAATAACACGCGCACTTAACGATCAATAGCTAGTGATATTGAGTGCTTTATAATGACGTAAGCGTTCTTTCTTTAGTGACAAATTTAAATCGAATGCAAGCACATGGGGTCCCTTTTCTCTATGTTGACAACACCATTGCTGCGTTGTACTATAAGTGCAGATTGGTATATGAACTTGTTCGAGTCGTTTAATTGCTGCTCCACTACATACGTGAACGCACACTAACTTTCGCAACAAGTTTCGGTAAGAGCGTAAGCACCTTGTCAAGGTGTGGTTACCAATATATTACCACGCCGCTAGCGAATGCGCTAAGTACCACGACCGTATGCCGTTGCGTATGACAATGCGTTTTTTCGACTCCGCGTTAAGTGTCGTGGAGAGCTTGGCTTTATATTGAATTTTCCCTCCTGCTGCAGTTATATCCAGGAGAACCACGCGCTATCATTTACTGTGAACTGCACTAATAATTAAGCTGCTCAGTCGAGCGATTTATAGTAGTTGTTGCCCATTGTTGCTATCGCATACACTGACGTGAAGGAGTGTAAAGATGCTAGGAACGCGTTTGAACTTCATTTCAAACGTTTTTCCCGCATTACGTTCCCACACTCAGGGGCATGGTTTGGTAGCGCATGCTTTGGCTACTTTCTCTGCTCCGATCCATGCAGCTGGGACATGAGCGAAAAGGCCTTATAGCAGTCAGCGCAGCCGCTCTGGCAAGTTATGTGCAGCACATACGCAGATTACCAGGACCACTTGATACCGTGCACTCTGGACATATGTCAAGTTGCAGGCG
Source organism: Rhipicephalus sanguineus (assembly GCF_013339695.2). Taxonomy (NCBI): domain Eukaryota; kingdom Metazoa; phylum Arthropoda; class Arachnida; order Ixodida; family Ixodidae; genus Rhipicephalus; species Rhipicephalus sanguineus. The sequence continues at coordinate 133,415,211 of NC_051176.1, read as the reverse complement.
TCTTTTCTGTAACTATCACATACAAGAATATATGACACAGCATTAAGTATTTAGTTGTTTATTCAATGCGTTTTTGTTTTCTTTTTTGTAACACGAATGTGTTTTATGCCGTGGTCCACCAAGGCTTCACTGATGCATTACCGTCATGGATATGACGTTGCGAAATGTACACTAACAGATGACAAAGAAAAAAACTACAAGTTTCGTCGCCGGGAATCGAACCCACGACCCCTCGCTCCGCAGCGCGCGGCGCTAAACGACTCGGCCACAGAGCACTAACGGCGAGCTATTTTTATACACCATTTACCGTTGGCGGTACTCTGAGCTCGGTGGCACGTCAGCGTGTTCTCATTATCTTTAGCGAGATGGCGCAAAGGGCGCGCTTTAAAGGTCGTCCCTCGATGCGTGCGCGCCTCTTACCTATACCATCTGTACTTTGCATACAGGGCGTGGTCGCCTGTGTGCGCGCGCTTATCTCATGATGGAGGCGGTTTGTACGTCTTGTGCTTTCACCGCAAAGCTTGCGTTCACGTTACAGAGCGCACGAAGGTTGTCACTTCGCTCGCTGCAGCGGCCACATTTGCGAAAGGAGCGCGCTGCTCAAAGATAAAGAAGTAACAACTGTGACAGTTGTTAGTTCGTGCCCGACCCTGTGTATACTTATGCGTTCGTTTCGTGCGTGCTTCTTTGTGTTTGAGCAGCGCGCTTTAAGTGTCGAGCTGTGACAGTTGTCATTTCGAGCTCGCCCTGTGTGTGTTCTTTTGGTGCGTCCTTTGTGCTTGAGCAGCAGGCTGCAATATTGAGCTGCTTGTCGTTCTTCGCGTGACATTCCAATTTTTAGCTATCGCATGCATTGCTTCGCCCTTGTGGTGAAACTGGCTTTTTTATGTGCTTGATGATGCCATCCTTGCGCGGGCTTCACGATATGCTGTGTCCGGGCATATGTTAACAACTTCAGCTACCACAACGGCTAAATCACGATCATGCGCGTTAATCATGGGGATGGAGATGTACCACTATAGGCCTCAATATAGATGATGTACCACTATAGCATCCTATAGGAGATGTACCACTATAGCATCCACGTCAAACGGTGCTATAGCTGCCAAACAACAATAGACATTGTACAAGCTCTCATATATCAATGCACAATAAACGCTCAACTACCACTGTGAAGACATGTTTCACTTTCGTGTTATACCGATTCTTATGACGGAAGGATCAGCCATGTTTTTTCCTTTTTTTTTCTGTCTTCCAGGTGGCATGTATATTCCCATTATAAATACTTATTGTGCATTGCTTGCTTTGCTTTCTTGTTGCTTCGCTCCAGAACATATAAACTTTTTATGACATTTAAATTAAGGCAGAAATTTAGTCATTCCATAACGGTGACTGCAAATGTTATTAACATAATCGCAACTATTATAATAAAGAATATTTTAAGTGAACAACAAACGACGTCATATATCAGAAAATCACCGGCCGCGGTGGTCTTGCGGTTAAGGTGTTTCAGTGCTGACCCGAAGGTCGCGGGATCGATTACCAGGTCGCGGCGGCCGCATTTCGATGGCGGCAAATGCTATACAGGCATGTGTGCTTAGATTCGGGCGCACTTTAAGGAACCCCAGTTGGTCGAAGTTTCTGGCGCCCTTTACTACGGCTCCTCTCATCATTATATCGTGGTTTTGTGACGTTAAACACCTGGAATTATTATTATGTAGAGGTAAATCGGGAGCAGAGTTTGCTAAAGAGAGCATATAAAATTCCTACGCAGTCCTATAGACACGCATCAAGTTCTTTGCACTTTCCCACGTGTGTCCCTGCAGGGCTCCAGGACCTTGCCGGCCTGGACAGCAACGGCTCACCCATGCTGCAGCAGCAACAGCAGCAGCAGCAACGTACCAAACGAATGCGCACTTCGTTCAAGCATCACCAGCTGAGGACCATGAAGTCGTACTTCGCCATCAATCAGAATCCCGATGCCAAGGACCTCAAGCAGCTTGCCCAGAAAACGGGGCTCTCCAAGAGAGTTCTCCAGGCACGTTGTATTATTTTTCACGTCCGCTCTGGAAACAAAGGTGCGACGATACGCGCACTGCTCCGTTATCCCATAAAGTGAGAGTAAATGTGTGAGAATGAGCAAATTTGTGAGATGGGGCAGTATAGTGCGGCGCAGTATACTGCGCCATACTACTACCCCCTCCCACAGATGTGCTGATCTATAGATCTTGTCTGTTCACGAATAAGTGTAGGCCACAGTCGGTTTGATGATGACGATTGAAAGCGGTGGAGCAGGAAAGAAAAAAATGGGGAGAGGTGCAAGAAAGTTAGCCAGTGTAATATTTCTCTCTGTGTGCACCAATAAAGTTTATGTATGTACATATAACCTTTACTGGCGCTTGGGGAAAGGCTTGGTTGCGACGCGGCGGTCAGTCCAGGACCCCGTGAGCCACAGTTGCCCAGTGTGCTCTCCTCTATAGTCTATAGATCAAGCTGGTCACGGGAGAGTACGCTCAATGGCGAGGCTACCTACTGTTGTGCGTTCGCATGGGATTTGCCTGGTGTTGAGCTCGTTAGCTTGCATACCCATCTGTAAAGAGCGAAGATAATGAACAATGACGAAAATAGAAGGAAAATAAACAAAATAATTCAAGAGTTGATGAGCGTCGAGTATACGAGCAAAGCAGTGCAGTGTGAACTCAATAAAAAAGTGAACTTTACACAGTTGTGTTTTCTTAAAAGAGCTGAGTGAGCGGCGCCTAGGTTCCAGCTATTTTGTTCGCGCATGAGCCTTCCAATATAAAAAATTATTCGGTGGACACTCCTTTACTCCTCCTCCTCATCTCCCTCTCTCTCTGCACTCGCGCGGTCGTGCACGTCGCCATGTCGGACTAACGCGGTTTGTCTCGTTTGATCACGCACCGCAGGTGTGGTTCCAGAACGCCCGGGCAAAGTGGCGGCGAAACAATCTACGTCAGCAGGAGCAGCCCACAACTTCCCTTCCGGCGAGCAGTCCAGGAGGCACGAGCTCATTTTCGGAACCAAGTCCCGGAGCACCCCTGGACTACAGCAACGCTCAAACGACCCTTGTGGTGACAGCGTCGCAGGAGTCGCTCGGATCGTTCCAGGAGCTCTTTTGATGGCACCGGGGCTAAACTATTTATTGACTGCATCCTCTCCTCATCACGACATCATCACCTCGACCCACGCGCCAACAGCAGTGAAGAAACGCGCCCCTCCCCCAGCACCTCTGCAAAGTACTGTTCCAAAGGTCACACCGACGGACCTTGCGGCGTTCGATGCCACACCTGGCAACCTCCTGTGGGACGCTCCCTTTTACGTGCGTGTGCTCTCGGCCAAAATGCATTTACTGCAGTCTACGTCATGGGAACTCATTCCTCGGACTGTGGCGGTTCTTCTCAAAAGACCGCAAATTATATATGCGCAGAAAACTGCGTGTGACTGAAGCATTGAAGGTGGAAAAAAAAAAAAACAGGAGATAGAGATATTTAGAAATTCCATCACGCGTAGTGTCTGCGCTTCGGGAAAGTCAGCAGGCTTTCCTTTGCCGAGATTTCATTGTGCAGTGTACAAGTGTACCTCTGTTTTCTTTTTTTATTATTGCTTCACTGTAAAAAGAAAGTTGTACATATTTATGGCTACATCCCACCACCTATTTCTCTGAAAGGGTCAATTTATTAAAAAAGAAACGCCCATATTCAAATTTGTGCAAGGTCTCCTGCTATCAACTTCAGTGTGTGGTGTTATATCTGCATCGCTAGAAGAGTCCTACGCAGTGCGATATAACGAGGCATTGCCCTTATGACCAGCGCTGCTCGTTGATGTTAACTTATTTTTGCGGTGCAACAACCCGAGTAAAATTTCGGCATGTAGTCCGCTTGCGCAAGTGCCGCCGATGGTTATGAGCCTATGCGCAAGTTCTAAGCAATTAGGCGAAAACAATGTTCGTGTAAATTAGCGCAGCAATGAGAGCTCTAGTAAGACTCGTGCATCCTGCCATGTTTCGCTCTACTTTGCGTTGACAAATGCGATTCTGACGTGTGCTCCCTTGCGTTGCCTGATGTGTGCATTCACTTCTAAATTGATTTGCTGTAGTGTAAATTACGGGCACTATAAACGAGCGGAGGTCGATAGATAGCTCATTTTCACAGCGGCGTAGACTGTCGTATCCGCCATGTTGTGCTTCGGCACTTCGTTTAGAACTGTCGTTCCTCAGTGCAGCTTGTGAGGTTCTGAGCGCTTTACATTCAAATACCGAGCCAAACGCAGCCAATGGTAGCAATACTTTGTCTGCTCTATCCCTCACGTTCTTTAAAAAAAGATAAAAGAAAGAATACCAACTCCTAGAAACCACAGTATGTCTGAGTAAGCTTTCCAAGGACAGGGTCATGTCATGATAATGATAAGGTTTTATAGATGTCCAGGAAGCTACTACTATGGTGCCCGCAGAACGTCGTTAAAGCAATCTGCAGGTTATACCCGTACATGCATTACCTTGTCCTTAGCCCAGCCGTATACAAATGGACTGCCGTCGTACTAAGTCCGTGCACAGCAAGTTACAGTGCCCCATGCAGGCAGGATCCTCGGAAAAACGCCGTGAAGACAGCTCCAGCTAATATTCAGTAGTACCACATGTCCATAGCTTTCTACTGTAGAATTCACAGCAATATATTGGGATGACAGCTCTTTTTTTCACCTCTATTCTAAGCTATCTGGCACGTCGAATACACAGAATTGCAGTAAAGGGCTGTTACGTTGTACCCTTGGCTCAGCAAGAATGAAAGCCAAATAGAAATTACAACAGTGCTTTGTTTTAACGTAAGAGGACCTGCTGCTGGCCAAACCGATATCTATTTTTTTATCAAAGCTGCTCTTCTCATTATTATTATTCGACTGCGACCCGTCAAGCATACATAACTATGAAACATTATGTTTCCTAGATGCGACTGTGACATTCAGACGTCTAGACCAAAGAGGCGGGCGGTACTTTTTTTTTTCCATTTTTGCACGTCTTCTCTTCATTGTAAATAGCCCCACCGCCCTTCAGAGTCATCGTGTTTTGTTTGGTGAATCACGCATCTACAGTTCGCGTGTGATGTCATCCTTGTATCGAGTGTTTCTCAACGAATGCTTTGAGATGGTTGTTCAGATGAAAGACGCTATTGGCAAAATATAGTTGAGATAGCGAATTTTTTTTTTTACTACAAGCAACCATGTTTGCAACCTTGTTTGGCGACAGCAACCTTGTTTGGCGACATTTAGTAACAACCCCAAACCGTTCTAACAGGATGAAACTCTGCTTGAGCGACGACGTGAGACGACGAACCAGCTTTATGCTAGTTTCGCACGCGTGCGAGTGCCGCCATGAGCACAAGAACAGTTGTCTCGTTCTGATCTAGCTCCTTGCAGTGTCTGCGCATCACCGTGAAAAGCAGAGACGGCCACACAACCACATGCTTAAGAGAAAAGATCGGCCACGCTCAGTTTTTGTTATTATTCAAACGTCATAACGGCAACTGCGAGTCACAAAATTACATTAATTTAATCCGCTTTTATTTTCCCGGCTCCAGGGCCAAAAACACTTACCGCTACTTCCAAAGAAAAAAAAGAATGCTTACCGTCACGCGTCGAGCGACCAAAAACATCGCGCAGAAGTATTGCCATACTGAAGCAATTTCGCACGTCCACTGATAAATTGGTATTTTTGCCACCTGATTGACCCGTTTGGTAAAACGTCCGTTTCATTGACGTGTATGTATGTTGTGATTACGTACTGCTCGCCAGCAAAACTGTTAAACGCAAGCTATTACGCACATGCTACTGCGCTACCGTACTTGATGGTACGTTTTCCTCAAGCCCAATCGAGACAGATCATATTAGCTCCAAACCGCTGGCACTCCTCCAACGCATGACTTCAGCCGAAGGAAATTGTACTGTGTAGGACTGCCTAATAAGCGCGTTAACCGGAGTACTGAGAGGGCTTACGAAATTACCTTGATTTTCGTCTTTCACTTGCGGTGGACAAAGCTGCTGACGAGCGCTTACGTCCACACGAATTATACCTCACTGGCCGCTCGTTATCTCTCTTCTGCCCTCTGTGTTTTCTGAACCCATCTGTGTCCAACGTCGTATGTGGTGTGACCGTTCATGCTCGCATGCCTGTCTGCGAGTATACGTGATAAGGAACTCCACAGAGTCATGTCAAAGCAAGGAAGCGGCTCTGCATGTACAGTGTGCATGTTCCTGAATGTGTGTTCGCGATCTCTACCTGTAACTGTTGCAAAGGTTGATTTCCAGTGACACATTCGCTACCATTTTCAGTGTACATATCGTCATCATTCAACCGTCGCCTGTCACCAATACTGTCGAAGTGACGGAAAAATAAACCACCAGGCTGGCTCGACTCAAAGCGGTACCTTGGTCTTGTGTTGAGTCTCCTGCCAAGGGGTTTTCTGTCCTTGCGCGCACCTTCCTGGCCTTTTAAGTGCGGAGCACTTTAGAGGCCTGGGCTGTCGTATGCTGTCGTATGCTGTCATCGCTTGGCGTAACGCAGGCAAAACCACGTATAGCATAGCCATCTGTAGCAAATAGAGCGCGCGCTCGCGCCGAGGAGGTCTTCTTCCTCTTGTTCTTCCAGCGCCTTGATCATGATATTAAGTGCCGAGCACATTAGGGGCCCGGGCTGTCGTATGCTGTCGTTCCTGTCGTAGCTTGGCGTAACGCAGGCAAAACCACGTATAAAAATAGAAAAAAAGAGGAAGCAAGCGGGAAATAGAAATAGAGATAAAGAAAGAAAGGCAATAAAATAGGAAGAAAAATTGAAATAAATAAAAATAAAGACAGAAAAAACGCAGAAAAAAAACTGGAAAAGAAAGAAAGAAAGAAAGAAAGAAAGAAAGAAAGAAAGAAAGAAAGAAAGAAAGAAAGAAAGAAAGAAAGAAAGAAAGAAAGAAAGAAAGAAAGAGAAATCCCAAGAGAAACAAAGAAGGCTGCCCAGCTCCGCACTAGTGGCTTGTAACCACTAGTGCGAAGCTGCCTTATTTTTTTTTCTTTCTCTTTTATTCCCCTGTTTGTTTAGTCCATATATAAGCGTAATCGTCTGCGTGGAGAGAACACAACCGCACATGGAAGCGTTCAGAGGACATGCGCTTGTGTCTTTTTCCCGCATACCAAGGGCATACCAGCACTCGATCTGGTCTTGTGTGTTGGTTCGTGGCTGGTGCCTTTTCTTCCTTTTTCTTTTTTCTGCGGTGTACTTTTAAAACTGCTGATTTTCTGCATATTAGATAGGCGCGCGTAATAGCGATTGCGACAACGTCGTGGGAAAACGCCGCCATTTGTGAATGGGTAAATTTAAATATCAACTTCGTAATACTTTTTATTTACATATACAAGGCTGCTGTTCGTGATGAAACTGTCATTCACAAAACGCAAATTGAGAGTACTTGCGGTCACTACTCGAGCCGCGGCATTTACACATTGCTAATGTTTCAGCCCATGCATATAATGTACAAGCTTACGCTTCTTATCAGCCAAGAAATGCGGGCATTATGGAAAGAGTAATCAGCTGTGCTTTGAGAAACAGCTTTAACAAGCGTTATCGCATTTAAATGGACCGTAACACGACTGGTATGTGTATGCTGCCCCGTTACATTATTTATGCGCTCATCCAAATCGAAAAACGGACACGTTGGCCTATGGATCATGGTACTGGTTATGGGTATGATGGCAATTCTGAAAACTCAGCCAGGCTCCCACAAAAGAGCCATACGTACGCTGCTAGTGTACCAGACATAACATGCCGCGGCGTAATTTTACGGGCAATCGACGTCTTGCGACCGCTCATCAAGAAGTCGCCGATCATTTACAGGCGTCGCAACTCTGCGAACGCCATTTTCACGGCTGACCAAAGTTTCCGCGATTGGCGAAAGTTGATTATACTGAGCTGAATGGCGATTTTCACACTGAGGCATTGTCTAAGAAATGACGGCATCATGACAAAAGAAAATATTACTATCTGCGACCATTGCTTCAGGATTTGGTAGCGCGTAATTGAAGTTGGCTCTATCGCACGCATAAATGTTTATTTCAATGCGTCATTTCTTCGGAGCTGCTAACTTCACGAGAACAAAGAATGTAGTCATGTCCTTGTTTCGGCAGCGTTTTACTGATTATATAACAAGCCAGTGCCTATGCTGCCGACCTTTCTTCGGGGCAGGAAAACTTTGACAATCTGTTGTATCGTCTGAAAGAGCTAAGGAATTCATGCAAGGCTTTAGCGTGTATGCCAAAGAAAGATTGCTTTCAATTTTTCTTTATTTTTACCACAGAGTAAAGAGAGCTACGAACTCAGGGTGATCGGAAAACTGAGAGCTCCAACTATTGCTTAAAGCGCAAAAACTTTGAGAAACTAAATCACTTTCGCCGGCAACAAAAATGTCAAAGTAAATAGAAGCATGCGCGTACGTACGAGAAAAAAAGAAATGCAGCGCAGGCACTCGCTTTCCGTCCGTATAGCGCTGTCGAATAGAGAAATGTAAAAGTAAACACAAATGCGTACTCTTTGCACCACTTTCTAACCACGCGATCTGCACGCGCCTCCCAAGGTCGGACACTTATCCATCTACACTTCTTACGATTTAGAATGAGCTTCGACGGCAGGAATTCGGAGACGCATACGTTCTCGTGAGAGCGCGTCGTTGATGCGCAGGACAAGGAAGAAAAAAAGTAATAAAGCTAACTGCAGTCATCGCAGGAAATTGACAATGAAGCCGTGTTCTTCGCTTCCTTGCCGGCTTCTCGTTCATAGATAGCTTCACAAGTGGCACCTCTTCCGGAAGGACAGCTCAAGGCGTGTGTCGTTCCCGCCGCGGTTTCCGGCGCTTGTTGCGAGCTCCCTCGGAAATCCTCCCACGCGAAGCAATGAACGTGAAAAGCTTGGGAGCCGCAGACAGCGTCTGCCTCGCATCCTCCTCCTCTGCTGTCACTGAATGCCGCGCACGGCCGCGCCTCTACTTGTCCTGTCGAAGTGAACAACGACGCTGCTCAGCACCAAAAAGTCTATATCGACCCGATATTTACGCAAAAGGGTATACGAAGTGAGTAAAATTGAAGACCACGCACATTTAACTGCTTACGTTTGGGGCTGTACTGATTACTGCCGTACGTTGTTAATACGGTCACTAAAACTAGTGAACTACAAGTAACCAGAACCCGCCGCGGTGGTCTTGTGGCGATGGTGTTCGACTGCTGACCCCAAAGGTAGCGGGATTGAATCCCGGCTGCGGCGGCCGCATTTCGATGGAGGCGAAACGCTAGAGGCCCGTGTACTTAGATTTAGATGCACTTTAAAGAACCCCAGGTCGTCGAAATTTCCAGAGCCTTCCACTACGGCGTCCCTAATAATCATACCATGGTTTTGGGACGAAAAATCCATACAATTATTGTTAGTATAAGTACCCAAGAATAAGTTTACACGTATTTGGTTTGCGTGTACCGGTGGCATTTTCATATCAAGTCGGATTTGTCACATGAGCCTAAGCTAAAATAAACGAAAGTGAAACGGTACGATTGGTTGGCTTGTGGGTCCAGCGACTCTGGCTATGAAATACGCGGTAGTGGAAACGGCATTGCCTTGGTGCACTAATCGCCAAGATTTTAATTAGTAGACAGGCGGTCTGGATCAATGGGATAATTGGAGCCCTTCTTGCGAAGAGCCCATCGCCGCTTGGTGTTTTTCAAAAAGCGGCCTCCGGCAATTCTAGCGGGGTGACGAAATCTCACCAAGTTCGCCGAATAAACCGAAACGGGGAAGATCATGTATTCGCACACAAAGGTATTCTCACACACACACGCACACACATACACAGATAGAGGGAAACGCATGCGCGTGCACGCACGCAACAGTTATTTCGCTAAACTGCTCGCCTTCTGCGACTATCTTTTCTTGAAATTTTGTAAAATTTCGCTCATCAAATAATATGACTCGCAGAGCGTTTATAATAAATGTTGGGGTTTCACGTCCCAAAACCACGATACGGTTACAAGGGACGCCGTAGTTAAGGGCTCCAGAAATTTCGACCACCTGGGATTCTGCAACGTGAACCTAAATCAAAGTACACGTGCCTCAAGCATTTTGGCCTCCATCTAAAATGCGGCCTCCGCGGCCGCGATTCGATCCCGTGACCTTCGGGTCAGCAGTCGAGCACGTCAACCACTAGACCACAACGGCGGGTTGACTCGCAGAGCGTTAACAGGAGCAAGAAGCTGTTACTCTCGTTCAAACAATGATGACACATGTTTCCATGAAAGATGTCGATGACGATGACGATGATGATGCAAATAATGTATCTTGTTCTAAATTTTGCAGTGAGCACGATGTAAGAAGTGTTTCATTCAATAATGTCGTGGCCCTATACACGACAGTCTGGGTCGTCGCTTCGAATACACTTCGCTTATTCAGGACATGTTTAATAAGCGATAATTATTACTTATCCCCATTCACCTTCTATTACCTCTCTTTACATTATCACCCAGCATGGTGTAGACAGCTGGTATTTGCATGGACTACCTTTCGCTCTATTTTTTGCCCTCTCCTAGGCTTCGAATGCGCGGATTCTTTTTTGTGAAAACAATGACGCAAGAACAGCAGCGCAAGTCACGAACTGCTGCGCACGACTTTGCAACACTGGTCTACGACTACAGCAACGCGAGCGTGGCCTTTTTGGCATGACTTCAACGTTCCTTCGACCCCTTGTTTCGCCTTCTATAAACGTCACAACCGGCGGCGAAAACACACGTGAGCACGTTTTGCATAGCATTACAACAGCCCACACCTCGCCCTCCAGCAGCTATGTATACGTGAAACGGCAACGCCGAAGAGAGGCCTCAAAGTTTCATATTTTGAATCCTGCAATGACGAAAGAAGAAATCAGAGCCAGAATAGAGTGCAACTCTTTATACACAGTCATCAACTTATTTCCACTAAAATATACATAAACATTTAAAACGCGGCAAAAATGTAGTTTTGCAAAAGTGGTAAAATATTTCGTCAATCTGTAAAAGTCATGCTTTGTCTCACTAATTTTCATATTCTCTTGCGGAATAACTAACAGCGCAAAAAGGTTAGAATACGGACAGAAGAAGAAAATGACACAGCGCTGAACAATGCCAGTAATGTAACCTTGTTGCGCTGTTAGCACTATCGTAGCCAGCGGGTCGGAGGGGGGGAAAGGGTTTAATCACCTCGAACTTTTTCAATTTTGCATGTGTATATATACACGCACACATACAAACACACTCACGAACATAGATGATAAAGTATGGTTGAAGCCACACCCCCCCCCCCCCCCACTCCTCGAAAGAAATTTCTGGCTACGCTAGTGGCTGTTAGTTAAGGCCGAACCCCATATGCGCGAAAATGCACGCGACAGCGACGAGCGATGCTATGAGCGACGAAACGAGCCGTTCGCGCGACGTGTCGCGTGGTCGATTTCGCGCGATCGCTCGGTTTTTCAGATTTGGAATCCGTCGCTCCTCGCCCGGAAGTGCTGTGCTCAAGCAGCCAATAGCAAAACACCGGAACGAGATGCATCAGTGACGTATTGCTGATTTCCGCCACTTTCTTAGCGGCGCGCATCAAGAACAACGTTCATCAACACGTTCATCAACATGGCCAACGGCGACGAGCGCAACGTTGACGTTGTTGAACGCGAACGTTCGTTACGGGACCTCAGGGACGGGAACTACAAATCCCGCGCTGCTCTGTGACGCGGCTTGGCGGCACGTAGCAGCAGTGATGGGATCGAAAAAAAATGCTGCGAGACAATGATAAACATTTTATGTACCATTATGCAACAAAACATCGTATTTTACATTGCATACCGCTGACGACGGGCCACTTTTGGTACGAGTAAACGCCCTCATGCCAGCAACAGTGGAGATCGCTCGCCGAAGCCGTCGCGTGAATGGGGTTTGCCCATCCAAGCGACCGCTTGCGCGAAGACGATCTACGTCGCGTCGCTCGTCGCTGTCTCGTGCATTTTCGCGTATATGGGGTTCGGCCTTTATTCCACGATGAACATCCACCAACTAGCTCAACTCGCAATTCTGCTTCTATATATTCCTTACGTGCCATTATACCGCCGCACTGCACGAATAGCAGCACCTCTGACTTTGATTAAAAAAATGATGATGTACTTCAAACACAAGAATACGAGGAACACAGACTATAATTATTGGGGTTTAACGTCCCAAAACCAAAATAAGATTAAGAGGGACGCCGCAGTGAAGGGCCCTAGAAATTTCGACCACCTGGGGTTCTTTAACGTGCACCTAAACCTAAGCACACGGGCCTCGAGCATATGCGCCTCCATCGAAAATGCTGCCGCCACGGACAGGATTCTAACCCGTGACCTTCGGGTCAGCAGTCAAACAACATAGCCAGCGGTGGGTCGCGCCTACACCTACAAATTATATATATATATATATATGAAAAGAAGAACCCATCGATGTTCATTCATAATATATATATATATATATATATATATATATATATATATATATATATATATTCTCGTCGTTTGTCATTGGTTTCCTTGTGTTCAGAACACTTAAGGGATTTTGAACTAATCAGCGTCGTGTTGCACTAGTGAAAGCGGAAGGTTTTTCTCCTCTCAATAGGTATGTAACTCACTTAAAAAGGTATATCACTTCCTCCTTCTTAGAATGACAAGGAAGGCCAGCGCCAATAGGAAAACATTACACGTGGCCCCGCCACGGTGGTCTAGTGGTTATGGCACTCGACTGCTGACCCGAAGGTCGCGGGATCAATCCCGGCCACGCCGGCTGCATTTTCGATGGAGGCGAAAATGTTTGAGGCCCGTGTACTTAGATTTAGGTGCACGTTAAAGAACCACGGGTGGTCGAAATTTCCGGAGCCCTTCACTACGGCGTCTCTCATAATCATATCGTGGTTTTGGGACGTTAAACCCCAGATATTATTAGAAGACATTACACGTGCGCGCGATGTCGACATACCAGGCCCTCCTTTCTCCGCATTTCTTTTGCAGACTGCAAGAGCAGCGATACGCGGAAGGAAACAAGGCGGGGCGTTCCTTGGAGGGATAATATTGTACTCCAACTTCACGAATACACGTGTGACAAATAAAATCTGTATACCTCCCCGAAATTGAAGGAAATCTTGACGATAGAAGTTGGAATGCGTCTTTTTATTCTCTTCCCGGCGTCGTCCCCGCTGGTACTACAGTATCGGCTGATTTTGTTCACCAGTGACGTATCATCAAATTTGCCCCAGAAGCAAACGAGGAGCTCACGAAAGCGTACACACGACAACGATACCTACTTATTGTTGTAAGGACGAAGAAGAAGAAGCAGAAGAAGAATGTGACAGCAAAAACGCTCTGTTGTTGTTGTTGAGATATGCGGCCGCAACAAAAACAACAGTTCTCTGCCAGCGAGAGCGCCCAGGTACCGCGCTAATCGCTGCCACCGAGGCACTCCCGCCATTGACAATGACGGTGCGGTGTCTTCATTACTCTTTGAGCACTGCAGACATCAGAACTTCATCGCTCTTCCTTCGCCGTCGATGTGCATGCTAACGCGGTGTCACCAATCCTAGGACTTCGCCTCCGTCACTCGTGCAGCGACCGTGGCCCCCTCGGGGCTACCGGGTGTCGCGAGGCAGCAGCTGCCAGCCCTTGTTAACTTAAAAGCCCATCGGGTCGAGCGATGCCGGACGCGAAGGACAGGCTCGTCAGCGCGGCGGCGGCGGCGACGCTTTGGAGCAGCGAAGAAAGCCCGCCGACTAGTCACTCGACTGCCGACGAGTGCGACTCCTGGAAGCGCCGTTCTGACTGCGCTCAGATCCCGGCCCGAGATTGCGCGCACAAGTGCCCGTCGCCCCGGAGTGCCGGCGCGCACGGCGGAGTTAAGACGCGCCTGGAGCGGCGGTGCGTGGTTGGCCCCGCATATTCAGAACTATCTCCCTCATACACGATCAAGTTCCCAAGCGGCCCCAAAGAAGGAGCAAGATCTCGTGTTACACATTCTAACGCATTTAGTTGACGTGCCCCACTAACTAAAACTAGCGCAAGTGATAATAGAGCTGGTTGAGACATAGAAAAAAGACGAGCGAGTTCACTTGTTTCCCACTTTTTGAACCAGTTTCGGGAAATTTTGAAAGTTTTTCACGAAAAAAAAATCAAACAACTAAAATAAGTGCCGTTCATATCCGCGAGTAATAGCATCAAGTTACAAAGAAAAGCCTTAAAAACCTGGATGGATTTCCCGCATTGTTTTCATTTGCTTTCCGGCATTTAGTTTTGAAGTTTTTTACGCGAACTTTCATCCTTGCCAATAGAACGGAACGCCGACTAACACGTACGATGTACAGTAAATCTAAGTTAGCTCACTTCAGACGAGTGCAGGTCACTGTGCCACAACATTTTCACACTGACGTGACATTTGGCTGAGATTAGGAAATGGAAGAGGTTGTGGGAAGCGCCACGACGAGTTTCGCCGGTCCGCTGTGTCAAAACAAGTGGAGAGTAGAACTGGGTGTTCTCTACGCCGCGCGAGATGCAGCCCACTTTCCGGAAGGTCTGTTCTCCAAAATTCAATGTCCAAGGAAACAAATTATGTTGTTTTTTTACTACTCAGACCGTCTCGTTAAACTGTGGCAATTAAGAACGTACAGTTTTTACACAAGACGCAAAGAGGACGCCGGAATAGCGCACACTTACTACTTTGTAAGCGCCATAAACTGTAATAATACCAGAATGCACAATGTCTATTGAATCGAAGAAACACCCGTGCGTTCCAGAGAACGCATTTAGTTTCTCGCATGAGACCACTTTGCCGTATGGAGTGTGCCCTTCCACTGCGAACGTGCTCACTACAACGTGATCCTTGCTGTCCGCAGAGCATTTACTAGACGCCTACAGCCATTCGCCGTGCTTGTTGTGCAAGAGTGTGGAATGACACGTGCCTCCGCTCCGCATTGCGTTTTCGTTACAAGATCGCGCTCTTCAAACATCTCGAGGAGGGGAGTGTGGCTGGAGGGGAGCCGAGGTTTCGAGTATATAGAGAGGCGGCGAGTTCGAAGCGGGGAGGCAGTTTACGACTTTTCCTTTCAAGAGGACGGGGCCGCACTTGTTGGCGACGCCGCCCCGCGGGCCGAACAAAGCACGGTGCACGGCTGAGGAGCGCGAGATAGGCGAGCCGCGGCGATCCCGCGACCACCACGCGTCGCGCACGCCCTCGGCAGCGCGCCGGAAGCTTCCGTCGCCCGTCCCGCTTAATTATAAAATCAGCTCCGCGGCGGCAGGACAATGCGACCGGAGACGCGACAAGAGGAGAGCTCCCGCGACGACTGGGGCGCGATAAGGCGCGTCGCGACCTTGGGCCCGCTTTCTTTTCCGCTCTCCTCTTTGCTGGCCCGGAGCGCGCGAGTTGACACGGGCCGCAGAGGACTCCATTGAGTCGTGAAAAGAAGCCCTTTTGAAACAATGCGGTGTGCGCGCTGACCCTGAACGCGTGGCTGGCGCGGTGTTCCACTCCATCTGCGACAGCGTCGCCGGCTGCGTGGACGTGAGCGTTACGAAGTGGGAGGAGGGCCAAAGTGGGGGGGACCACTTTCGCCCCGCGCTGCAGCCTCCGGCGACAACACGCGCACCGCTTCCTTCCACAAACGGCACGCGCGCGTGCTCCGTTCCCACAGGACCGGAAGCCCCGACGCGAGCAGTGGCGCGCGCGGTCTCAAGGAGTGCGACCTGCTGCTTGCAGGGCCCAGGCTCACGCCGCCGCGGACCGGAAGTTGTGGCCAGCAGCGAGGATCGTCGCTGCCCCTTCTTAGCCTCGACGACGGAAATCGGCGAGAGGAAATTTCCCGCCGCTTGCGACACGATGGCATATATTGCCTCCCGATTCTCACGGCTATATACCGCCGGAAACACGAGCTATAGAGAGCCAAATAAAGGAGATGAACAAAAGAGCGAGATGTATATGCGGCACAGCGATGCCACCATAGACACAGAACGAGCAACGTCCCTTCCGCACAAAATTGGTGGTGCTATTGCAGACGACACTCGCGAGGTGCGCTGAAATAATGAATGAATAGCGAATGTCCATTGATTCAACGAAAAGTACCATGTTACTTGAAATGAAGATAGGCTGTAATGAGCACTGCAGAGATCAGCAATGCCGTAAGCTCGTGACTCTACTCCAGATGCTCAGAGTCAAAGGCGTAAGAGCAGCGTGACGTGCATACATTTAAAAACAGCAACACGTAATGCATAGACGAAAAAAATAAAAAGAAAAAAAAGCAGAGTGAGTGGGATTAATCTGGGTGGGGCCTTCCCTGATGCGGTTCACTTTCACTTCTTGTAACGTGCGCAGTAATCCAAGTAGCAAAACCACGAATAAAATAACCCTCTCTAGTCGTACATGAACCACCTCTTTACGCAAGTTACATCAGTGTATGTACAGTCGCCGTCAAAGCTCTCAAGACCATTGAAATTGGGAAAAAGTTTATTATTTGCTTAGGGCGTGTGAATATTCGAAAACTTGTAATATCGAATAGTGCTCCCTCGGAGTCGGCCTTCAAATCTAATAGCCACTGTTCGCAACTTCAAATGAACTTCAAATTAATATTTCGAAATTTCTGCTGCACCCAAATATACAGAGAACTGGCGTTAAATTACGATTAAGTTCAGTCCTAATAGCACAGGATAATCACAAAACAATGACGCTTACTTAAAATTTTAATGTAAAATTTTTTAATACTAGGGTGCGAGCATTATTTTATATTAATTACAACGGCGGCTGTCAATATGGAAAACTATTAAAAAAACATTCGATTCGATATCTGATTTGATTCTATAGTCATCCCTGGCAGAATTCGATTCTGTCTCAAAATTAACTACTCGCCCACGTCTAATATTTTCTGAGCTTATCGGCATAAATCCTGGCGTTTTGGTATTGAATCAGCATGCACTGCAAGATACCTACCACCGTGTGCAGTTTTACTGGCTATGCGGTATCAACCAGCGAGGAATTGAAACGTTTCCTCAGATATCGTGGTGCGTAAACTTTTATCGCCCACTGCCCGCATGTAATCGTCCCGTCAGGAATTATACATGTCGACGAGAAGAGCGGTGTCAAGTTTAATATTTTTTTCTCGCCAAAAGCGACACGTTTAAACGTGTCACTGCAGCTGTTCGCCGTACAGCCGCCCTCAACTCCGTGTGTTTCGG
The DNA here is from genome assembly GCF_013339695.2 of Rhipicephalus sanguineus. NCBI lineage: Eukaryota > Metazoa > Arthropoda > Arachnida > Ixodida > Ixodidae > Rhipicephalus > Rhipicephalus sanguineus. The sequence continues at coordinate 133,397,917 of NC_051176.1, read as the reverse complement.
AACGGCGCGATGCCCAAGACGCGGATTACACGCGTTGCCCGCACCCGAACGCGGGTCATACGTATTCTGGATCGATCGCCTTCCGGGTCTATCTAGTTCAGCGCGTGTAGATTTGCCGAGCCAGCGGAACGGATTGCCGGTTGCTACGGCGCAGCAGAGCGGTGGTCTTCGTATCACGCAATAGTGAAAATATCTACGAATGCGATCAATTAAGAGCACAGGCGCGGCTTCATCAGTTATAGTGGACCTGCTCGGAGTCAGAAGCCGTGGGGAAAAAAAAAGAAGCAAAAAAAAAATACAACAAGGAACCGTTCGCATGCAAGTGTCCAGTGCGTGAGTAGCAGAACATTTGATAACACAATTAAAACAAGCGCCTGGTTTAAATAACATTGTTGGATATCGCGAATATATCAGTTCTGCGGAATTCAGCCAGGTGTACATATATACAGTTTCGTGCAATGGAAAAGTGCCTGTCGTCCATTAGAATTTAGCAGCTGTCTATACTCCTGGTATATACATTCTGATGGATGACTCCCCCCCCCCTCCCCCCCACCAATTCAATACCGACAGAAAACAGAGGCTGTTCACAAAGCAAACAAGCAAGCACTATAAAGAAAGCCATCAAGTACATTTTCAATGGTTAATGAAAAAGAAAAAAAAAGCCTAAAGATAGTATGGGGATCACATATATGAAACACATAACTCATTCTATCAGACAGCGCATCTGGACGCACAAAATGCAAAACCCATAAAAATCAATGTACAAATTACATTATAAACTCGCACAGAGTATTCTCTGTCACCGGATCGTATACTTTGAGCGAAATAGCTGATGATTTTTTTTAGTCTAAGACGCGGCACTTTCATCAAGCTTCTTAGCTTCTGTTGATGTTCTTGAAGCCAAACAGCCCAAAATGCAGCCTGTAATTTTGAGAGGAAAAGAAACATATTGAAGCTATGAGCTTGCTCTGATTTATGAGAAGAAACAGGGGGCGGGGGGAGGCAGGGAGAAAATGGAGAGTTTCGAAGACACTGGGTCTGCAAGCTATACGTTGGGAAGGCTGCTCCTGCGTTCGGAGGAGCAATTGAATCAAACGCAACCTTCGTTGGGTCAAACGCACGAGGTGCCACAAATTAAAATCGTCCGAGACGCGGGCCATACTTCGTCGTGGCATGCGCTGCGTCTGCGCCGTCTATCTGGCGACTTAAGACGCCTTAGGGACCCACGCTATATTTCGATTTTTGGGTCTTGGGTCAACGGGAGCGCAAGAGCCCAAGAATGGCTTGGTTTCTATGCATGCGCCCTGGCGGCTCGAAAATTTCTTGGGTCCGTAAGATCCTTGGGGCCTCACTTCTCAAACTCTCTAATAACAGCGCCAAGACTCCGGCGCGATTTGCACACGTCTTTGTGACGCATGACGTTAGAACCCTAGGGTAATGTTCAGGTGGTAGATCCCTAGGGTAATGGTGAGGCTACAGTATCAATTCTGGTGACTTCACGCACCAGTGTGGCTAGTTGTGATGATGTCAGGCACTAAAAAATTGAAATGGCCTCTTGTACGTCACCAAAAACATTCAAAATGGCCGCTTGTGCGTCACCAACGGAGCCAGGAATGGAGCGGCCGTGGAAACGTCACGACACATAGGCGTACGCACGAGGGGGGGGGGGGCAAAGTCTGCCGCATACATTGACTTAGTAGGGAGGGGGGGCGTCCCCCTCCCTGATGAGGAACCCTGCACACGCCTATGGTCACGATATCTTGCGCGAGCACATATGACGAGAAGCTCACACCGTGTTGTGACGTTACGGTACAGTAGGAACCGAAACTAGCTGTTAGAAACATTGTAATTACTTTTACAAGGTGCACTCACGCTTACCAGTACATTTTCTATGCTCTTCAGGGTTTGGTCTACCATTTGACGCAAGAAAACGACAACTGAAAATTTTCGTGTCAGCACCCCTTTAACGGGACAGAAAATGAGTATGGACCAAACGATGAGCCAGGGAGTCCGATCGCTATTTCTCTACGAAACTTAAGTAATCGCGCTCAGTTCGGCAGCGAAAGGCAACGGCAGCTTTCCACCATCATGTATATAGGTGTAGTTAACATTGGGGCGAAGCTCCTGGATTACCTTTTCATTCGCGCCCTGTACTGAAGGTCGCAAAGTTGCAGGAACAACTACTCTCCACTCTTTTAACGCTCGCGCACAAGTAGCGCGGTTTTCTTCCTAGCTTTTTCTTCCTTCAGAGCTCACCGCCGACCTTATAATGAACACGCCAACGACACCACTCATTAGCCGCCGGGACCATACCTCGAGTTCCCGAACTTATCATTGTACTTCGCGCAGGCGGTGGCGCTTCGTGAGCGACCGCGAGCTTCTACAACACTCGTTTACGGAAGTTCTGGGCCTTGCAAACGCATGGACGCGTTCGGCGAAGAGGCTGTGTCCGGAATCAGCCGCTCACCCAACAGCCGATTCATCACCGCGAATTGCTTTCCGGCGCGCACTTGCGAGAGACCGTCTTCGCCTCCGCCGATCGCTCTCTTCTTTGTTGCCAAAAGCACCCAAATGTTTGGAGTCATTCATTCGTCGCGTCTCGGAAGAGGGTGGGAGATGAAGTCGAGGCAGGGAAGCTCTTTGCAGTCCTAAGGGAGCATGGCTCCGCGTCATAGGCAGGAGTGCCACACGTTGTCGGCCTCCGCTTTTTCCTCTCCACTCCGGAAAACTTAGCCTCGGGCGCCGCTAAAGCACTCCTCTGTGACCTTGCCTTTCTTTTTTTATCATTATTTCTTCTTCTTTAGCATCTGCAGTGATGCACATGTACGTGCCAGAATTCGGCAGCGCCTTCTGTGCGAAGGAGCACTCCACTTCTTTGTGTTCGGCGTTCACGGGCTTTAGGATATCGGGGAGAGAATGCACCCTGGCCTGTCTGCCACTTATTTTCTTCGGCAGCGTGTTGGTGCTCCCCCGCGACGGCACTTGACGTTCTTTGGCTCCCGAGCCGTACAAGCAAGGTATCGACGCGGACTGCTCGGCCGTGACACCGCCATTGTTCTGGGACAGTCACAGAGCGCGTGACTCGTTCGTGTTTTATAGCTCAGGTACGTTAAAAGCACGTGACCGACGAAGCAGAGGACCGTAGCTGATGTATACAAGACGTTGCTTTCGCGGGCGCATCACTTGGGATCACGGGCATGTTGCCAATCGCATTTGTAACTAGAGGCTAGCAGCTCCTTACCGTGTTGTTTCTTGATACTTCGACATCGCGAAGTTCCCTGTCTACCGTGAGAAGAGGTACCGTGTTTTAATCAAAGCGCAAGAACACGCCGACATATAATGACAGAACGGGACACGATAGTTCACTGCGTATTCAAGGGCTATGCACATATAGTTTGAAGCAAAGAATGCCGTCTGAGATATTCGCAGCACTAATCTCTACCCTGTTTTCGTGCTGCTTGAAGGCAGTTGCATGACTAACTAAAATTTAGACTGATGTTTCGACATATTTACTGCAATCATAATACATTTTTTTAAATTAAAAGGCAATGGGTCTCCGTGTACATGCATTATTGTTGCATATTTGTGGATATAAGGTGGAATGTGCGGTTCGCTTGAAAACGCTCAACAGCGATGAGGACGGCGCTTAAGTAGCTTTAGAGCACAATTAAATAATCTATATATTGTGACTGACAAGGTGCCCTTCGTTTCTGGAACATCTAAGTGAGTTCTAGGATTTCTAGTTATTTCGCGCAATCGCATCAGTCGCCTAGCCGGCCACTTTCGAATGCGTACGGCTCGACAGTCCGGGCTGCTCCCATTGCACAATGAAATGCTTCTCAGACATTTTGACGCGTGCACCACTTGGAGTCATTATCTAATAGGGAAGCGTAATGAGGCAAGTGATGCGCAAAATTAAAAAAAGAAAGAGGATATATTTCATGCAATTTTTTATCGGACAAGCTGTATGAAGGGAGAGCGAGCGTTGGATCTTTCTCTGTTGATTTTTTTCTAAAGCGCCCTAAAAGGGGCACCTCAGGGCAGCCTTGTATTTCTCCAACTGACAGATCAGCTTGCTAGTTTTTCCTTTTCCCTATGACTTCACGCTGCTTGTCAGTCAGTTTGTCAGTGCTTCTTCGTAAAAACGGCACAGAGTAGTAGAAGTCACAGAGTTCGCTGCATTGAGAAGAATACAGGGTGCTTGCTATACAGAACCTTGCTAGCGAGATTGCTGTAAATTCGCGACGCGGCTGAATCTATGGACTTGAAGAAATATTTTGATTATTCACAGATGAACAATCTGTCACTACATCAATTGGAAACAATCTTACTGGAGAGGTGGGTCGATCATTTATTCATATCGTGTGTATTTTTGAATGCATTATTCACACTGCTCGAACACGTGAGAACCGGCTAGCAGTTCTGGAAAGGGGAGCCGCAAGCAGCTTACGCGAGTAAACTTATTGTTATTATTATTATTATTATTATTATTATTATTATTATTATTATTATTATTATTATTATTATTATTATTATTATTATTATTATCGGAAGCTTGCAACAAAGAAGAAAGGTGGTTTTCAACTGTCACCGAAATAGGTAGCATAAGCAGTTGACCTGTTCTAGAGTGACGAATATATGCGAAATACGAGAGAGAAAAATTGGAGAACTATGCTACGCGCGCTAGAAAATGAATCACCGCATTTTTGTGCATAGCATTAAAGAGCCGAGTGGTGCTACATTACAGGGAGCTCCAAAGACAACACGCTCGCCACTCTGAATAAGTATAATGAAACAGCAAAAAAAGAAAACAAAGAAAAACAAAGAATGAAGATGACGGGGTTGTGCAAGAGGTCGTGTTGAATGGCGGACGTGAGCTCGGATTCAGGACGTGCTACTGCACTCGGCAGACGCCGCCACAAGTGCGCACCACTGGAGCGGCGGGAACGCGCCGATCGACGAAGGGCGGCGAGCCGTGTTCAAGTGCCCAAAACAGCATCGGTTTGCAGCGCTCGTGAGCATGCATGAACAGTTTGCAGGAACATTTTATTCGTGATTTTTTTAAATTTTCGTATTCAAGCCTTAGATGAGAGAAGGGGAAGGGAGTCGTATTAGAAGAGGGACCTCAGCACAGGAAAGGGGGCGGGGGGAGGGCACCGAGTGTCACGTGGGTAATGACAAGTCAATTCGAGTCTCACTGGAGGGGCGACCACCAGAGAGGCCCACTGCATCGCGCACTGCTGCTTGCGCATTGAACTCTCTCTGTCTGCCAACGGCATTCCCTGCAGATATCGATTTCTGAGGAGTACAGGATACAGTTTCGTTAAGAATATACGACCTATTCTCAGGCAACAAAAAGGCTATAAACTGTAGAGACAACGCGCCCCTGCCGACATATACTACATTGAATAAACTGCGGCAGACAGCTATACGGTCAAGTTGTACTGCGGTGGGCACGTAAGCCAGTACTCAGGGTATTTCGAATTGCACTGCGACATCTACGGTAGTGAGTGCCTGTGAAGCTGCGCAACAGTGCGCCTGTAAACATAGGCCCTGTATAGTAGCAGGGGATTCACGGATGACGGGGGAGGACATTTTCCTATACGATTAGAAATGGTTTGGAGTAGGCGTTACCATGCCATGAACGGCAGCGTTTGTCGACGTCCTTTAAATGTGTACTATCGTTTCACAACACTAAACCAGGGGGGCTGTGAGCCTATAGAGCATAATAAAGATTACTGAGAAGGAGTTAAGAGTAGCGCAACGAGCGATGTAGGAAGAAATAATATAAGAACATTATAAAACTGACACGACATTATTGATTACATACAGACAGTGCTGGGCAGTATCGAAGATACATGTATCTTAGATACTATCTTAGATACTCGTTGGGTATCTTGTATCTGTATCGCGATACGTCTCGCAAAACGAGTATCTGTATCTGTATTTCCGATATATTCAATAATGTATCGTGCATCTTAAGATACAAGACACTGCTATAGAAAAAACGCCGAACAAAACATTTAACGGAGGCTGAACTACGCTTCTCAAGGTGATACTGCTGCTACTAAGCTACTTGAATAGAACTAACAACAGTGACATTCTTTTATATATCTGCCAGAGTACTCCAGCGAGGGCAGGTGATGAGGTCAGCGCGTCCCTATTGGTGGAGCACAGTCACGTGGTGGCGCTCGCCCGATCTCGACAAAAACAAGCCCGCGAACATCTACGAGCAGTCACTTCGCTTTCTCGCTATTTCTTTTTTCTTTCTTTTTACTTGTGTCGATGCCATGACACTTCCTCGTAAACGCTGTACTGTTCTACGTACTCGAGCGCGTAGGGCACCTTTCGCGAAAATTCTGATGCTCCTATACTGTCGTTATCGCAGTTTATCTTGCGTGGTGCTTCGTTACGAAGTCTGAAGAATGCAAGAATGGGGTTTCTTTGCGTCTCGCGGCTTTCACGCGACAGCCATTTAAAAGATCTCGTGGATGTACGTTTGACTTACATACGATGAGCTTGACTTATATGCAAATGAGATTCTAAAAACTGTCGCTCCACCTGTGCTTGCTAGATGCCGGAGAACAAGCAGTTACGTAACATAAGATATCTTTGCGTACTGTACCTTTGTTCTTGCTGCTCAATTATTCAAGCGGTTATTTTGATCATAATTTGAGTGTCAGCCTGAGGGCTATTTTTGCTGTCCTCCGTTTGCTTCCCATTTAAAGAAAGCCCGCGAAACATGACCACGTCACTTCCCTAGTGCGCTGCCGTACTGCAGCGCTCTCAAACGAGCTTCGAGCGAAACAACCGGCCCGTGGACCATGGCGAAATGACCGGCCACGGCTTTATGCATCGACTTTACAGTGCTCAACTAGTACACTCTAGCTCAACATTTCTGACGACTGCACGCAGCAAGAAAACGCCGTTGTCTTTTAGGAGCGATATGCTGACTGTTCGCGCGCCGGTTGTTTTGCTCGAGCACGTTTGAGAGCGCTGCAGTACGGTAGCGCACGAGCTGCGCAGTTACGTGGTTTCATTTGATATTTCATTCGCTTTCTCTTAAAATCGCAAAAAAAAAAAGATCACCACGCAGCATGTACATCACCACGAAATAGTGGACCAATCGTTTTGGAATGCCCTCTAGGACGTGATGGCACCCACTTGGTCCTAAATGGATGTTAAAAATGCTCCATAGTTGACCTCAGTTAATCAACCAATTAAGCGCAATATAAAACATATTATAATGAGCGCCACATGACGGTAAGCCATACTCCATTGGTTTCATTCAGTCGCGGTTAACCAAGTTTTTAGATATTTGGTTCTATAGTTACGTGAACCAACCTGTAAACGTATTCACTGTGATTTATACGGAACCGCGCCTTGCTATTTGACTAAGATATATTGTTTTTTTAGGTATCCGTAAAGTTTTTCGCTGTTGCAAATCAAGAGATAGTCGGAGCTATAAGTGGAAATAGTGGGAATAGCAGTGGTATCCTGCAACGCTTTGTGCCACTACAATACGCCTGAGACAATTTTCGACGGCACTGGTTCTCTCGGAGAAGAACTTTCAAAAGATTGCACGTTAGCGAATATGTTGCTAACGAACGCTTTACGCCAGCAGATAAGTAGAATATAAAAATCATTGCAGCTTTATAACCCTCAATGTAAACATGACGCATCACAAAAAAAGAAAAAAAAATTGCGCTAACAGCGTTTTTGATGCATTTCGGGTGGTCCGGTATTGCGAAACCGGTAATACGCTTGCGGACAAGGTAGAACTGCACAGCGGTATTTGCACCATCGTGCGGAGGCTTCTTACTGACGTTCTTGTATTCAGATGGCAACCCGCTAGCTGGTCGGCAAGCAGAGAAGCGGCACCCGTTAATTACAAAAGTGTCAAACAAAATCCGTTGACAGCGCAGCGTATAAAGAGCTCTCATGTTAAGCCGAGTTATTTCGGAATGAAACTAATATATCTTGAGCAAGTAAAACAGAAATCTGAGGACACAAAGAGATATTTTCTCAAAATAAACAAAGTTGATCGAGTTAAGAAAATTCCGAGTAAAGCTTTTTGTTCATAAGCGTTTCTTGCTTCATTATATCAATATATAAGAGGAAATTTGCAAATGCATCGAAGTATCTTAAGATACAATTGGGAAGTATCGTATCGGATACAATTACCCGGAAGTATCTTGTATCTGTATCTCAAATACTTCTTGCCTGAGTATCTTTTATTGTATCGCGATACAATTTCAAAGTATCTTTGCCCAGCCCTGCATAGACAACGGGTGCAGTCGGTGTTCTTGCACTCGTTGGTCATCGCGGTCATTGGTGCATGGCAACCTACTGCAATAGTTCACCCTTCAAGACCGCTACTACTTCATTACCAGCGTAGCCAGAAATGTTTTATTTTTTTGGGGGGGCGGGGGGGGGGGGGGTCAACTATACTTTTGTGTATGTTTGTGCGTGCGTTTGTATGTATGCGTGTATATATACACACATGCAAAATTGAAAAATTTCGGGTGGGTTTGAACACTCCCCCCCCCCCCTAGCTACGCCAGTGTACTTCGAAGCTTTGCAGATTCTAATATTGAATTGTATCTGCAGAAGTATTTTTTTCTGTGCTTCCTCGCATTGCCTTCGGCTGCCTCACCCAGTGACGAAGCTTTGCAGATTCTAATATTGAATTGGATCTGCAGATTAGTACGATTGTCTTTGTTGCAATATATGCCACGTGTATTTTCCTGTACTGCCTTGCTTAAGCACCGAATCACTCACAGATTTTACGCGATGCCATGAATATGTTTATGCGCTCGGAATTTGACAATCTAAAAGCCGAGATGAATACGGCAGTACATTGTGAGACGTCAGGGGCGTCAAGTCGCGAGGACGAATGGGACAAGTGGCGAAGAAAGAATTGTGAAGATCGATGTAACACTGGAAGAGAAGCGCAATGTAAAGACCCAGCGGCAAAGTGGTCTAATATTTTACCCTCTTTATCGGGTGCATCCGTGACCCCTTCTGGCAACTGACGTGGTCTGCGCGCCAAGCCCTTGTATATCTTTGCAAGACAGAAACAGTCATATGGTTAGTAAAGTGCAGAAAAGTTCGCTAAGTAAACCTTGTTTTTTTTTTAAAAAAAAAGAATATACACTCAGCGAGGAAGTACGCTTGGTGCACTTGAAAAAGCGGAACAATCAGAATCGTGCCATGAAAGCGAGAACTCATGCATGATCTTTGGCAGCTCATAGCGTCAAGTTCTCAAACGTGATATTGGCACTGCTATGACTACGTGCAGTATACTGGGCATTTAGAATATGCATCATTGACAGTCCCTGAGTGTCCGAGACGCGTAACACTAATTGGTTGAAGCCACCGCCGGGATCAGCCTGAAATGGGACGCGCCTTTGGTTCTGGAACTGCGAGGGACGGACAGCCCATCGCACTGCAGTTTTCAAGTACGGCTGCTGTCGCTATGTCAGTCTGTAGCTTCAACAATAGCAGAACAAACAAACAAGCAAACAATTAAATAAACGCGATAAATATTCGGTCCCTGTATACAGAATCATCTCCTTTGCCAAGTCTAGTTCGCGCACCTTTGACGGGAACACCGAGTGCGGCGGCCAGCCGCTTGTCGTCGCATCAGCACCCCGTCGAGAGGCTTAAGCGGGGGCGAACAGACCCCACCGGTCGTCGCAGCCACCGTCGACCCCCCTTGGTTCGCCCTGCGCAGCGCGAGCTCGCGCGCACATATAACACTCGGGCTGGCAGAGAAAAGCCCGACGCTCTCGATGGCCATCTGCCTTCTCGGAGCCCGCTGCATCGACGGAGACCATGAATCCATCTTGGCTGTCCAGCCTCCTCGCCAGCTTCTCACGGACCTGTGGCGCTACGGCAGCTACCCTCCGGGGTGGCGGCGGCGGCGGCGCGTCTTGCACGGCCAGCGGTCCGCTGCTACCGCCAGCGTTGCGGTAGCCCTGCGCGTAACAGCTCGCGCCGACGTCTCCCGCCGAGCAGCGCTGCGGGAGATGGACAGCGCGATACAAGGACGGACAGAGCCGAGCCAGCCGCCGGCACATTATCACTGCTCCTTTATGATGTGTGGCCGCGTGTCGATATAAGCGTCTGTGGGCGGATATGTAGAGAGCTGCCGCTTCGAGGCGGTGTTATTGAGACGTTTTCTGAGCTGGGTGGGCGAAGTTACACGCGCGGTGATCACGGTGAATGCGTGATGTGTGGCCGCACGGTTATTGTTGGAAAATACGGAGCGAGCGCTTCTGTCAAGTGGTACGCTGATCAGTGCGCGCTTACAGTGACATTTCGTGCACCGATTATGTAAGCCTTTTACATAATAAAGCTTTCAGGTTTGTCTGTCTTTTTCCGGGGCATTCGGATGGCGAAGGATTACTATTGCCTTTACTCGTACATTAGCGTGCTCCGACAGTTTTAGCATTATACAGTGTCCACGTAAAATCAGACAAAAGAAAAATACAGGAAGGTTAAATAGGTAGTACCCTGCTTATCTACTTACACAGGTGAAGGAGCAAGAGTGCAGAAAATAAAAACAACACCGTGAAGGAAGGAAGCAAATATAAAAAATGGTTTATGGTTGATCGTTGTTTCATAAAAATTGGTATAACACCAAATCTAAACGTGTCTTTACAGAAGCAGTTTCATTTGGATTGCACATCAAGAAATGTGAATTATAAAACCAAAATTTCCACTGTGTATATTGGCATATTTGGCCGGCATTGCATCATTTTCCATGGTTGCATCCACATTGACGCTTACTGACACACCCTCATTCACACGACTAACGTTGACTACCGCGATCAACCCCTTATGACAGCTGCCGCAAAAGGCGCACGATTTGCGGGTCGGTGGTCGTCACTTTGTGTGCGGCGTCCTGTTGTTGAGCGGCGTCCTGCTGACGAGTCACTTCAGCGATGGTGCACGCGGGCACTTTGGTCATAGTGTCTTTGGCAGCCACTTGAGGTGCGCTCAGCTTCGCAGCACGTCTTCTGCGGCTCTCCTCGCTACGCTAGGCAGAGAAGCGATCACTCGCGATCGCTCTATAGCTCACCTTGACCACAGACTGACGTTGCTAGCAACGATCCTGGAATGTCGAGGATGAAGGCGATAAAAGCATTACTGAAATTCTTAAGGACAACCGACTTGGACCAGCGGCTGTAGAGTGAAAGTAATGCCGTATACCGTACAAGAGTGACGGACTGTGACGTTATGTGTTCTCCCTCTCTCTCTTTATCAGCTTCTCGACTCTTCCAACTTTCAAGCTCCCCCAACCCTTTCCCCATTGTATGGTAGCGTACTGGTTATTCTAAACTGGTTGACATCCCTGCCTTTCCTCTCTCTCCTGTTGTCCTCCCTTCCTTCACGAATGCCAGAGGCAGATTTCGTAGTGTGTGCCGCGAGCTCGCGCGTTCTGCCTCCCACTGGTGTCTCTCGCTGGACCAAAGCGTTCCCTTGCGCGAGATTCAGCCATCGACGTCGTTGCTTTTCCGCGACGCTTAGGGCAGCGGTTTTCTTATTCGGTGCGATCACAGGCGAAGCAGTTAGCGGCGTGCAAACACGGTTGATGCATGTGGAAGCTGTGCTACGTAGGCGACGGGGCGTCACAGGTTAATCGGACGCGACGGACAAACACGTGAGAAAAGTGGGTCGCCACCGAAGCAAGAGGTCTACACCGCACAGCACCGGAACCCTCCGCTATGCTGAGATTACCGAAGTGCTCCCTGTCGGTGCTCACTGTCGGCCCTCGCTGTAGTGCACGTGATGCAGTACTCTGTTTTTACCTCTGTTAGTTAGGCACCATCAGGGCCGTAGCAAAGGGGGGAGGGGCAGGGACCCCCCCTCCCCCGAAATTTTGATGACACATCGTGTTTTATCGAAAATGAATCATGAAAATAGGCGTTTTTCTCAAATAGTCAAGGTGGGCGCCCCCCACCCCTGAAAAAAATTCCTGGCTACAGGCCTGGGCACCATACCAACCAAAAACAGTGTGAATGTTTACAGTGTTACAATGTTTACAGTGTTTCATTTGACGCCGATAGTACAGGCAGATATCCTTAGGATTCTGCAAGGAGAGAGTATATATCGAAGGAGCCCCTTTATTTGATGAGTACTGTCTGAAAGACATGCGGTTCTATTTTAGAAAAAAATATAATAAAAAATATAATCTAGTGTTCGTAGTCGCTGATCGGGATCGAGCGTCGGTTAAAACGCCGCAAATCAACTGCGCGAACAGGAAGAGCTCAGCGCGTAGGAGTGTCACAGATGAAGACGGCATGCACTACGGCTTCGAGCGGAAATATTCTCCGAAGCGCATTGCGCAAATAGTAAACAGAAACAAACAAACACAAATGAATCAGTGTATCCGCTGCTTGACGCTCAAAAGGAGAGCCGTATCTTTAGCACGTGTCTCTGATAGTAAGCCTCGGCGACGCACTCCTGACACGATGACGAATAATCCGCCGATACGGCGTCTGTGAGGCGTTCACTTACTCCACTCGTAAAATACATGGGCCCCGTCGCCGGGAGCAAAACACGCGCGCGCACGACGACGAAAGGGCGAGCACGCGCACAGAAAACACACACGGCCCCTCCCGGCTGAAAAGAGACAGCGCCCGCTGCTGGCGATGGCGGCGGCATCCGTAACTTCCGCGTGTCGAAAAGCGTGGGAGAAATCTGTTGCCGGTGGCGATGGTGGGGGAGGGAACGTGCGTACTCAGCCCGAGCGCCAAGACTACCTGGCGGAGGCCGCAATGAGTGATGCCAGACGCGACCTGATGACAGAGCCCCGGTGAAACGAGACACCAGAGGGGCGGGATATACACTGGCGTAAACAGCGCGGCGCGCCGCGAGCTGCATGTGTACGCTCGTCGCCGGCGATTACGGCGGAAGCACCGAATGGCCGGGAAAGAAGGAGCGCCGGAGCGCAGCCTCGCCGTTATGATACTGCGAGCGTCGCCAAGGGGCTCGGGCCTGCTGCTTGCCTTCCGGAAAAAAAGCCTGCCCGCAGCCGGCTGACAGCGCGGCGATGGAAAATGACGCTGGCAATACATCCTTAGACGCCAGTATACGGATGGGGTGACCCATTGAATAATTGTCTACCGCCTAAACGTGCTCACTAGCTATACACCGGAAAAGAGATAATCTGCTGCCAACTGACGTTGCACTAGCCTCACTCAGACCTCACATTTGCCATTTTTCGAGGATTCCGGACGATAACTTGGTTTCTCCGTTAGAGCGGCAACACCGAGCTACGTTTCCACAGCTGATCCCCGCTCACCACGAGAGAGTAAACCATCACTCTGTACACCACGGGTGAGCCCTTTTTTTTGTTATTATTATGAATAATATGATACAGAGGCACAAATAACGTACCGGCTACTCCTTGGCTCTCCAGTTGGTAGCACATACAACAGATAGGGCTCAAAATAACGCATCAAATCATATCAACATATCAGTGTATCATCAGGGCGTTAAAAGAATTTGTGGGGTACAGTTTACATATGGGTTTGGTAGCACATGCAAGTTAAATATGTCCAGAATATTGCAAAAGTAAAAAATGCCATTAATAAAGTCCCATGAAAGGAGCTCTCAAACCAACATACAACATGCAGTTGTGTTATGACGCACAAAGATAACTATAGCAATCACGTACGTACATATAAACAGTGATGTCAAAAAAAAAAAGGACATAAGCGGCAATAACGGCCAACAATGCCACTCTTTGGGAGAAAAGAAACAAAGTTTAATAAGGCGCACTTCTTCACCCCTTTAATCTTTTCGATAGTAAGTGTGTTCGAATACTCGAAAATTTCGAAAAACCAATCGAATAGTGCGTATTCGATATATCGAACATTTTTCGATTGCGCTAATAATCAACACCAAAGGAAAACCCAAAGGAACGATATCTTGGACCAGCGAGGGATTATTTTTCTTGTTTCATTTATGGAATTACCAAGATGTATGGAACCCAAGCTTTTACGGGACAATCGACGCTATATTGATCCCCGGATGAAGGCGTTCTTGTTTAAAACTTCAGTGTCACCGAACCGAAAGTGTCCTCAATTCACTGGCATCGTCATGAGATTCATGATACTGCTGAATCATGAAACATCGTTTAATTTTGATGGCTATGTTTCATGGGAAAACTGGCGATAAAGTACACCCCTGAATACTGAAGTAACTGCTGTATTTCAACCTACAGTTACAAAATATCTCAAGAGCTCTTGGTCGATGCTATATGCAAGCTTACTTCAGCAAGCTTGCATAGGGGAGGCGCGTGACTAGCGTTCGTATATATTCCGGTAATTACGAAGGCAGCTGATTATTCTACAGTGGCACTGAAGCAGATATGTTTAATTTTATTGCATGAAACAACCGTGGAGGCCGTATGCGCATTTGTACTGATGACTCCAGCTTGATTTGTCTACCAGCTCAGCAGCCGCTGTTGTGATTACAGCAAGGCAAGTAACAGTGAAATTCAATGTGAGACATAGCGAGATAGTTGACTGACGTACACGTGACCAGGCGGTCGTCAGTTCGCAGAAAACCGCGTACATAAGTGACTATCCGCACTCCCTAAATCCCTATAGAAGCAGGTGGTTCTTTCGTTGCAGGTGTTTCTTTCATGCCCTTAAAGTGTCACAGAGGGAAGACAAAATCTAAGCGTGATAAACACAGTCCTTTGGGAGCAACAAAGGGGCTGCCCGTGTGGGGTTGCCTGCGGTGACATATATAGCGTGAGACTACGTTCTCCTGACAGTTGCACGAGAAACTTCTCGCTGCATGTAGGCCAGATTACCCCAGACAGACAGTTCCGCGCTCAATAAGTTAAGTACCGTGACTATTATATTGGTTGGTAGGCCAATGCACCGATTGGCCGAAATTCAAGACGATAATGGAAGACTGTTGTAGCGACGGCTCATCCTATAACCTAGAGGCCGCGATAAAGGATGCCCTGCAGAACTCCACGCATTCGCTTTTGACGAGTTACACGAGTTCCACACGCACCGATTTCGACATTCGAACTTGAGAAGCTTCGTGCAATGCGCCGTCGCGCAGAACGAAGATATAGACGCACAAAGTGCAAGGATGATTTGAGACTGGCTCGACGCACTCAGAAGAAAATACAGCGTCACATGGATAAACTGGCTTCGCGACGATGGGCATCCTTCTGCGAGTCGTTGGATCCGCGAAAGCCTTTATCGCTTATATGGAGAACTGTCCGTGGTCTTCGCACAACCTTTAGTCAGCGACACCCGTTTAAATCTCTGGCACTTCACTTGCAGTGTAACGAGATTGACGTCGCAGAATCCTTCTGTAGAAGGATTGCCGGCGACTCAAATTTCACAGATACAAGGACGGTGGAGCTCGGCCTCCCATTTCTCTCACGTGATCACCGCATGGAGTGCCCGTTTTCTATGGATGAGCTAGAAGCTGCACTGGCATTGTGCAGACGTTCTTCGGCGCCAGGACCTGACGGCATTACATATCGTGCTCTTTGTAACCTTGGAGACGAAGCTCGGAAGGCACTCCTGCACCTATACAACGACTCCTGGCAGACTGGCACTGTTCCCCAAGCATGGAAGTCAAGTCGCCTCATTCCGCTTCTCAAAGCTGGCAAGTCGCCGCTGGACATTTCCTCATACCGTCCTATCGCGCTTGCCAGTTGCGTGGGAAAAACAATGGAAAGAATGATTCTAACACGACTGGAATGGTACTTGGAGCCCTATGAAATCTATCCAGATGCCATTCATGTTGAAGCACAAGGCTTATAAGCGCACATAAAACGGGGACCGAAGATAAAAGAACTTGACAGGACAGGTCCTGTCAAGTTCTTTTATCTTCGGTCCCCGTTTTATGTGCGCTTATAAGCCTTGTGCTTCAACATGAATGTTCACCAACTAGCCCAACTCACCGTCTTGCTGCAGATGCCATGGCCGGATTCAGGCGCGGCCGATCGGCAACAGACAACGTTGTTGATCTGGTGACATATGTCGAACACCAGAAGACCTGTAAGAGACTGTGTGCTGCTCTGTTTCTAGACGTCAAGGGGGCTTATGATAATGTCTCCCATGAAGCCATCCTGAGTGCATTAGAAACAGTAGGTCTTGGTGGCAAGGTATATATGTGGGTGTGCAGCTACTTGCAGAGAAGGTCGTTCTACGTCACCACGGAGAATGGCCCGACAACTGAGTATTACAGTAGCCGAGGAGTCCCTCAAGGAGGAGTTCTAAGCCCTACGCTTTTCAATCTAACCCTCATTGGACTGGTCGAAAGCCTACCAAGCACCGTAAAGCTTTCTATCTACGCTGACGACATCTGCATTTGGACTTCAGGTGTGACACGGCTTCAGCTTCGCGCACGCCTTCAGAAGGCAGCCACAATGACGTCCTGCTACCTTCTTAAACAAGGCCTGGAAGTGTCTTGCGGGAAATGTGCAGTGGTAGCATTCACGAGGAAGCCAATGTCTGCCTATGGTATATCAATTAACGGAGACCTGATATCATTCAGCAGAAGCCACAGGTTCTTGGGAGTCATAATTGACAGAAACCTGTCTTGGACTCCACACGTGAACTACTTGAAGAAGCGGCTGACTGCTATATGTCACATGTTCAGATTCCTTGCAGGAAAAAAATGGGGAGTGCCGATACCATCTATGTTACAACTGTACAGGGTTCTGTTTATTGGATTCCTACGGTACAGTTTGCCTGCAATATCGAACACTGGCAAGACTAACCTGCGCGCGATTCAGAGCATTCAAGCCCAAGCTCTTAAGATATGCCTTGGGTTACCCCGCAGCGCGTCAACGGCTGAAACCATTGCCATCGCGCAAGACTACTCAATCACGACACACATTATCACCGAGACAATGCGTACGTACCTCAGGCATTATGCCAGGACCCCTTCCCACCATCTGGCGAGCCTCGCTGCTGAAAGGCCCCGCACGACATATAGTGCCACTGTCGGCAAACATCGCTCGTCATTTACTGCGGGGTACGCACCTGCGTCAAAGCCAGTGTTCCCTCCGTGGTGCTTGAGCCGCCCACGAGTTCACCTAACGGTTCCGGGAGTGCGGAAGAAGTCAGACCTACCGACACATGCACTGAAACAATTGAGCCTACTCCTACTCTACGAAAACTACGGTAACCACGTCCACATCTATACGGATGGCTCGACTACGTCGTCCAGTTCTGGTGGTGCGGTGGTTATACCATCACAAGGGATAACTCTGCGTCTTAAAACTTCACATGTGACGACGTCTACGGCGGCAGAACTCGCGGCTCTGCGCAGCGCACTAGAATTTATTGATACCGAAAGACCAAGTAAACGGGCTGTGTTTTCTGATTCAAAACCGGCGTTACAGTGCCTGCGGTCAGTTCTCCGACGAGGATGCCACGAACAGTTGACGTATGAAACCGTAAAACTTCACCACCACGTAATTCAAAAAGGCCACGATATTGACTTCCAGTGGTTACCTGGCCACTGTGGAATCAGTGGAAATGATTCCGCTGATCACGCTGCTCGCGCATCACACCAGGAAGCAAACATTGTCCCAATTCCGCTTTCAAGGACAGACGCTGTAAGGCAGATTCGACAACTGGCCCGCAGTCTCACACTTACGGAGTGGAACGCACCAAGCATCAGACATACCAGACTACATCAACTGAACCCTTCACTGCAACTCCAACCTCCATCCGGCCTTCATCGACGCGAAGCTTCGCTTCTCTATCGCCTTTGGTTGGGAGTTGCTTTTACGAAGGCATATACAACGTTAATCGGAATGACGGACAGCGCGGCGTGTGATGTTTGCGGCACCGAAGAAGACATCGAACACCTGCTGTGCCACTGTCCTCGTTTTTCCTCGGAGCGACAAGTACTGTCCAACGCACTGCGGCGACTGGATGATAGGCCAATTTCCGTGCAGGTGCTACTACAGCACCGTCCACATCTCTCGGCGGCCCACAAGGCAGTGAAAGCACTCTTGTGTTTTTTGAGAACGACGGGCTTATGCGAACGCCTCTGACTTGTGGTGCAATCCCGCACGCTGTAGTGAATGCACTGCATCTCTTCTCTCTCTCTCTCTCTTATTTTTTTTTTCTCTTTCCTCCCTTCTATTTCTCGTCTTTCTATTCCCCTTCCCCGACCCCCCAGTGTAGGGTAGCCAACCGGAAGTGTTTCTGGTTAACCTCCCTGCCTTCTCCTTTTTCTGTTTCCTTCCTTCCTAGGCACTCTAATATACACAGGGTGAATTCGAGGGCAGCTATAAAGCTGAAAATGTGGTATTCTCTGGTGATTCCTTTCGTAGGTAAAATTAGCACTGAAAGCATCGAAGTGTTGCTGTATATAGATGTTTATATTGGAAAATTAATAGAGCGATTCGTATTGTTAGTAAGTTCGGCGTATCGCTATCGCTTTTGCGCAGAAAACCCGATTTTTGGTTTGATGTTGTCCGTGAGATGTGAGAACTTGCCAGCCTAAGTTCTTCACACAAGTGGTTGCCGCGCCGCAATGCAGCCAAGGGAAGAGCCGGCGTTAAAAGTAAACGGGGATTGTGTTCGAAAAGCTTCAACTTTCAACAGTTTTAGCCTGCAGCCATAGTACAACCGTAAGATATTCGCATATGCTGCTGCAGAGGCTGCAAATCTCGATGAGGCAGCTTGCCCGCGGACCTCACCGCTTTCCGCATATCCCGCCCTCCGTAAACCTTTACACACTGATGGTGTCTAACAGCTTTGTGTCACGGCCATAGGCGTGCGCACAGGGGGGGGGGGGGGGGCGGCCGCCCCCCCCTAATCACCCAAGAGGGGGGGGGGGGCGCAAAATCTGCCCCATACATGGACTTAGTAGGGTGGGGGGCGCTGCGATGAACCTTCGCCCCCCACCCCCTCCCCTAATGGGGAGCCCTGCGCACGCCTATGGTCACGGCGATTTAGTTTGGCCGCTTAGTTTTTACTTGCTGATAATCGCAAAACTGACGCTCTGCCGGGGAGCTTAGGGATACTTCATTATAGAATATTAAACAGCTGCAGCCAACTCACGAAGAAGCCACGTACGCTTTTAGATTTGCGTGGTCATTGCAACAAACCTCAATTAAGAAGTAACTTTGGTGTCGCGCGGGCCTGTTGTATAATGCAAAGTTAGCAAAGATATATTTCATTTATGAATAAATGGCAGCGCAAACAAGGAAAGAGAGGGAATCAAACGGAATAATAATAAAATTGAGTTGATATTCGGTGCTCGTCATATACGATCTCATCAGTGAAGTCTGTTAACATGTCCGCGCTACCGTTAATCATCAACTCTGGCTTAGATGGAGAGAAGAAAGGCGAGGCAGGGAGGTTAACCTGACGCCTGTGTTATTTGCTAGTACTTTGCTCTGGGGAAGGAGTATTAAAAGGCGAAAAAAAAGCAACAGAGACGGCGCCCGTTTCGCGCGCGCTATAGTTTCCCACGTCTATATAAACAAACGCCGCTTGAACCTATTCAGACAGTATTAGGGTAATTGCAAAAATACCTGCAAGCGATGATGCCACAGAACCTCGTAAAGCCAGTGAACGGAAAAAAAGCTTACATTAAATACAGACGTTCTCTCATATCAATACAGCTGGAACAAGCGCCCGTGCGTGCTTCAAATGCCTCAAATGCCGACTTTCCTTGGTTCGATACAGAATTTCGGCGGATTAATTCGATACAAATAATATGTTGCTCATTTTCTATTTTTAAACTCAAAGTTACGTATACACTTGACATATTAATTCGATTATCGGGCCTTCACGATTCTCAGTGTGATTGATAACCGATTCTCAGTGTTCGATGAGAGCCAGTACCCGGCCTCAGCATTCGTAATGATGTAAAAAGGGGGCAGCGCTAGAACGAACACAAAGGACAAGATGAAGACAGGACGTGCCCTGTACTCACAACTCAAGTTTTTATTGTAAAAATGCCCCTTATATGCAGCCAGCATCATCACACAAAATTATCACAGAAGGTGCAATATTATCACAGAAGGCCTCAGCATTGCTTGCCATCCCGATTACCGAGGGCATCACATCAACGTCCGTCAGGCTCTTTCAAAGGCTGTTTACGATATTAACAACGCCATTTTGGTCATTATAAAGTCCAGTAGTCTTGAGAGCAAAAGCGTTGGTCCCCTAGTTGCAATGTAGGCCCCGATTAGCGCCGATTTAATGAAAACATCTCGACAAAAACCCTATGGCTATACTTAAAGACGAAAGAATAGGCCGGAAAAGCGCAGCATGCCCCCACTTGTTTCTGCCGAGCAGTTTTAACCTGCTCCTGATTTACACACGCGTATATACCAGCGTGCTCACCGCTCCGCTCCCGCGGTGAGCAGACCAGGTAAGTTCTCACCAGACAAGCTCTCTCGGAGATCGCATACGCTCGCTGGACGGAAAAGCGGCGAACGCCGTCGCCGCCGTGGCGGCGGCGTCGCATTGCGCATGAACTGAGGCGAAACCCAGAAGAGCTGTGGCGCGGCGGCCTTGCGTCTCTCTCTCTCTGTCGGGGCGTGCGGAAAGAATAAACGATGTCTGTCACGCTGATCGATGAGCCGCTGATCGAGCCAGATCGGTCGCCGTCTTCCCCGCATCGGGGCCCCTGCGTCCGACGATGGGACGCCCCGATTTCAACGCTCGGCGGTGCTCTGCTCCTGCGCCCCTCCCCACCCGAACGTCCTTTTCCACAACGTTGTGAGACTGGGTAGTAGCAGGCACGCGGGAAAAATCGAAAGCAAGAAGGAAAGACACGCGCAAGAGGGAAGAGGCAGCTTCACCTCCCGTGCTTCTGCAAAAGACGCACTGCCTTCTTTTGGGTGGTGCAAGAAGAAGAAGGCAAAAAATTACCCGGCCTCACTCGTCGTGACGCCGCCGCCGCGTTTGTCTTTTCTCTCCGCCCGCTGCTCGCGCTCGTGTGCGATCGGTCCACTAAATCATTCCTATACCGCTGTCCCCGCCATCATGAACGCGTCGGTGTGCCTTACGCGACCGGTTGCGATGGTACCGCCGGCGGAGAGATATGCGCTCGCCGATGGGCGCGCGTTACGCAGAGGCGCTTTCGCCTCAATCTGCGGCTCATCGAGCGCGCGTCCGAAGAGTCGATGCGCTGCTCGATCGCTTCCGCGGCGAGACGCGTAGGGGAGCCGAGGGAGACGGCGGCGTGGCTATGGAGATATATTAGCGTGCGGCGCCCGGTTATCGCTGCGGACGTCAACTCTGCGCTGCAGGCCACATAGGCCCGGCTTGACGAATGCGAATCGACAGCATCGATATGTGTCCTCCTCCGTGCGTTACTGGGCCGCGCCGCGCTTTAAATCTGTTTTCTCAGGCGCGGAGATTTTGTCCGTGATTCTTTGACGGAAGAGCGGCGAACGACAGAGATCGCTTCTAAACGACGATGGCGTTTTGTTGCTCCGCCTCTTATCAGGCTTTGGTAGGAAGTTCTTAGACTGCCCGAGTGGTAGACGATTGCCGCTAAGAAGGGGCATTCAGAGCATTGCGCGGGTACTTGAGCGTCTAAGGCCGTTTATAACGAAACCGACTGAGGACGGGTGATCAAATTAAGAATCGCGAAAAAGAAGTTAAGCCCTGAGTGCCCTTGACAATTTTGGGTGATCTAATTTTGCGGTAAACAGGGGATATGCAGTAGCGTTCACTTCAGCTCACGAGCAGGCATATGTAATGCGCGCACGAATTTCAGGCACCGTTCGTTAGCAGCCTTCCCCTCGGCTTGTTCTCATCGCGCAGAGTGTTGGTATTAAGACATTTTACGGAAAGAATGCCGTAAATAGCCGTTTCAAGGCAAGGAAAAGTAGAAAAATGTGCAGATGATTGCCAATCCAGGAAAATTGTATACATAATATAGCGAAGTCATAAGTGTATAACGAAGTTCTGGCACCATTAGGAAGGCCTAAGGTCAGTTTAGATTACGCCTAAAAATTATTACGAATACTTCGCTTATGCCCGTCGGAAGTTCGCGACGCCCCGAACCTTAATTTATGCGTCGCTATATGTGAGCTTAGCTACATTATACTCTCTGTTATTTCCGTCGAGCTTTCCTGCATACTTAGTCAGCTCTGTGCCGGCGTCTGGAAGCAATTTTCGATGGCTGCATTGCTGGCTTTTCCGAAGAGCCTCACTGTGAAGTGCTACAAGTTAAAACTGTCGTCTAACCGTAATCATATGCGGCTGGTGGCGTCTGGCGCCAATGTAGTTAACAGCAAACCAGGCCAAAGTTTCAATACTGCTGTTCGTTTGCGGTCATTTTTTTTTTTTTAGGAGCGAAGCTCCTTAGGCCCGCACCCCGCCGTCGTCGTCGAAGCTCCCTTCTTTTAAGCATCACTTTAGGAGGCAGTGGCCGGTGATTTAAGAGCAAATGTTTAGGCCTTGAGCAGTTTGGTTCCAGCGCACCAGAAATTCGAGGTTAAAAGAAATAAGCTCTCTGCACAACTGGTTTAATAGTCGTCTTCACTTTCACCACCTTTATCGTGGATTGTGAAATGACAACCATCATTCTAGCGCACTACGGGCGCTTTGTCGAAGCTAGTAGCAGACGCTTCCCCCGCCCGGCGCCGGCGCATACAGACAATGAAACGCTGCGCGCGGCGTTTCGTCGCCGCCGTCGAAGCTCCCCACCGCATCACCGCTCGCACCCCTCTCCCAGCTGTCTCCTTCTCCCTGCGCTGCGCGCGCCGCACATTAGAGAGTTTTAGCAAGTTACGGAAATACGGTACGCAAATACGGTAAGGCAGTACGGTAGCGTTCCTCCTTTCCCGCTGGTTGTGCTTTTGCCGCTCCCCGTTCCAGTGACAATGCGTACCCCAAACGACAGGTGTCTCGTTAACAATGCGTCGGCTGGCGGGCAACAATAAGGCGTGACAACCCCACAGTAAATTTCGAAAAAGCTTTTGTGGTGTTGGGGTGCCTTCCCGGCAAAAGGTCGACGACCTGGAAAGGAGGAGCGGTACCGTCCTACGGTAGCGTATTTGCGTACCGTATTTCCGTAACTTGCTAAAACTCTCTATTCACTCGCTCAGTCGTTCCCGCCACCGAGCGCATCAGACGCTCTCCCCACCCGCTCCCCACCTTGCCACCTTCATGAAAGCCAGCAGCGAGATCAGGCTCATAGTCGTTTGCGTCCCATTTGTAAGGAGCTTCGCTCATCAGTTGTATTCCTACATGGAACAACACCTAGTTTTTTAAAGGGGCCCTATAACACCATTTGGTCATAGAAAACGCTGCCGATCGGTAGTCGAGGCTCCTGAGAACACGTGAGCAAAACAAAAGAGTGCTGCACGAGGCCTGGAACTTACAATTAGTTCTCAAAGTCAGCTAGAAATCGATCCCTCTTCCCTCGTCAAATGATGCCATAAACACAAATGACCGCGCCTTAAATCCAATGTCCACGGATATTGGCTAATTTGAGCATCGCGAGCTGTATAGTTACCGCGGCCGCCGCGGGATGCCGCGACGTGCCTGCGCGCTCACTCGCGGTCCCGCTGAAAGTAACCCGCGCGTTCGAAGAAAAAAAAAAGAAAAAGAAGTGCTCAAGCTCATGACGCGCGCTGACAAACGGATGTAGCTTCTTCCGCCCTTTTCATCCTCCCCCCTCCTCCCTGTGCAGCTGTCAGCGCGTTCACTGGGGTGAAAGGAGAGAGAAAGGGCTTAAAGCGTGCGACAAACCTCTGTAACTCCGCTCGTACTTGAAGGATTCCAATATTTTTGGCGGCAGTCGATTCGTGAGGCAATAGACTCCTTTAATGAAGTGATTCGATGATTGCTTGGAGAAGTGTTGCAGGGCCCCTTTAAGGCAATAGCCATAATTAAGTCATCGTGCAGAGTCCTTGAAAGAAACCCGCTGTTAGCTGATTGAAGCAAAAACCTCTTCGACATCATACCACTCTGTGGTAGGAACACTGACTTGGAGTACGTGCATCGCCGATGTCGTGTAGTTGTGTTCTGTGTGCGGGGCCGAATTTGAAGTGCGCGGCATGTTGCCGTGATGGTGATTGTGCGACGCGGAAGAAGCGCGGCAATGTGCGTGTTGGCATCCGCGGGCCTCGAGTGAAGCACCCGAGCGACGGGGAGAGCTCGGCGAACATCAGAGACATCGAGCGATCGAACACCGGGCCACGCCCCAACATCACGATCTTGCTCTGCTAGTCCGGGCATCGCCCCGGCTTCCACGTTCACGGGGCTCTACTAGGCTGGGCATAGGCCCACCTGTCCCCAGCGGCTTTCTCTGGCGTCGTTCCTGGCGGCTGGCCTGGTGTTGGTCCTGGCGCTGGCCTGTCGCGGCACCTTGTGCTGCTCGAGGTGTCCTTCTGGGTACTGTTCACGGCGCCCTTCGAGGCGCTGTTACTGGCGCCGTTCCAGGCGCTGTTCCAGGTGCGGACATTGCCGTGCACGAATGCTCCCTGGCAATCGTCCGCTGGACCGAGCCACGCCCCGGCACTGACCTGAAGGAGTCAACGCGCCCTGTCTCCTGGCGCTGCGAGAATGCGCCCCGGTCCCTGGCGCTAGGACGACACCACAACGTTCACCGCCGTCTTGGCCACTGAGCACAAGTGCCGCCCGTCTTGTGTTCGGGTCGGAGTTTCTTTCTTCAACAACACCACGGCTGACACACCGAGGCGCACTGCAGCGGGGTGTGAGTGGCAAAAATTTTGATGCTAGTCACAGCATAAGCACGCGATTGTTACATGTGTCGGCGTTTGTGTCGTTTAATCCGATGTCTGTCGATATGTACATAATGGTTTTTCTCTTTGTCTCTGGGTGCTTATTGTGCACGTTACTGACCTGCCTCCCACATGTGCCCACACACGCCGATGCGAGCTTTAGAGCCGGCAAAGCAGTCACAGCAACCATGGACTCACGTTGCCAAACAATCGTAAAACATCATCATGGCGTTCCTTCCGTGGCAATAGCAGAAGTACTGGCCATAACGCAAGCGATCGCACAGCATGAGCACTTCTCTGAAGAAATCACGGTCAGGACAGACTCACAGGCAGCCCTACAGGCCTTCCTCCGCAGCCAACTCCCTCCAAACGTACTGGCTGAGCTCGCTTCTTATGGGCATCATAATCCCGCTATATTAATCCAGCTGGAGTGGACGCCAGGGCACTCTTCTTCCTTGGGCAACGCCCGGACCCAACCGGAGGCCTGAATGCCCTGGTGTTCGAACGCTTCCCAGGGCTTGCCCGAGGTTTATCTGCCGAGAGTGACCGCGCAGAACGCCATCAGGAACGAAAGGCCCGGCTGAAATAACTCCGAATAGCCCGAAGAGAGCTTCCTAGACCACCCGACAGTTTTTCGAGAAAAGAAGCCGCGCTCTTGAGGCAAGCACAAACGCACGTTCTACCGAATGAATTTACACTGCACAAAATCAACAAGCCCCAAATACACCTCATTGCCAAGTGTGCGGTTTCATACCGACTCTATCTCACATACTGGCTCTGCCCCAGAGCCAGTACACCTCAACGCCATTCACTTTGCTGTAACGTACTTACATGGGAGGCCTGGGTTGCGAACGCAAAACAACCTCATCGTGGTCAACTATTCTTCACCATATACTCAACATCTTGGGGGCGGTCAGTGAAACCTCACCCTACAGCTCACACCCGAACATGGGTTTTGAAAACAAAAGGTTTTTCTCTCTCTCTTGCATTGCTCCCAGTTTTTGTTGAGGCGCGCGAGTTGCCCGTTCACTTCGTCTTGGTGGCGTTCGCTTGGCTCGGCCTATACTGACGGCAATAGAACACGGAAAAGGCGCGCGGTAGATTTCGCTGAGCCAGGGCCTGGCAGACTGTGCGGTAGGTCGAAGTGGTATGCAACGCCAGAGGAGGCTCAGACGCGACGAAGCAAATGGCTCGTCAGATTCTGACGTGATGTTTCAGTTTTTAATGCATCGCCTGTAAGGCTTTCGCCTTCGAGTCGTCCTATAGCGATAGTGTAAAAGACCCTCAGACCTTTTGTTTTTCGTTCTTTTTTAACTTGTTGCACTCTTTTCTGTATAGAAGGGCCGTAAAAGTTTGAAGCCCGTGTTATATTGAGTCATGTGCTAACTTGACGCACGAAGAAGCTACCAAGTCTTAATTGTTAATGTAAATTGCTGACGCTACATATGCACATAGAAATGTCATATATAACTTATACCAGCAGACAGCATGGCTTTAGTTCTAAAGAATAAGAAGCAAGACCGTAAGGACCCTCGTCGTCCGCAGCACATATATAAACGTGAGCGGCCGTTTGGTGAAATCTCGTATTCAGTATTATGGAGAAAAGAAACTGGTTGGCACCCTCGCAAGCATTTTTCTATCGTTGTCGCGACCAATACACTGCTCTTGTTTGATGAAAGCTGTATAAGCAGGTCAGAGGGTCTCCTTTTTGCCACGCCTCTGCAAGAGGTCACCGTGTTTTCCAGCATATAAGACCGGACTTTAAAACGCACGAAAACGAAGCGAGTTGCTCAGGGTCTCGGAAAAGCATCGGAAGGTGCATTGCTGCCTTAACAGTAAGCCCCCGAATAATGCACGCCACCCTCGCGAAGATGGACAACACTATAAGCGCTCAAAGCTTACGCAACTTCACATGAATGTGAGTTATGCTGGATTTACATCAGCGGCTTCTTGCGGCAGTGCTATTCTTCCCTTCTCTGATATAGTATACTACCAATATTGTTTCGTACACTTACCTTGCGCGTTGTCTCAGTTGAAGGCGTCCATTGCAGGCTTGCGCCTCGCGTTACGCGTGTCGCATCATTTAGGCTATAATGCTACTGGCATACGCGCAATAGCTGGGGCATAGCATCGAAATCGTACTGGCCACAAGGCTCTATATTATTATCAAAGCACGAAAGAAGGGGAATTATTCGATGGGCTCATTTCTTTTTTAGACAAAACCTAATGAAGCCAACGGACAGTTAAGCCAAGGATAATAGGGGACAATATTTTCTAGCTTCAACGGCCGTGCAGTAATTATGACATCAATGTAAATGATTTAATTTGGACGAAAAAAAAAAACGCTTTTGCTGTCGGGGGCGGCCGAAGCCACAGCGTTCGAATTACGCGTGAGTGCCACTCGTGACCAAGGTGACTCGCCGCCTTGGGTACGAATGGCACGGACTAACGCTCCCAGGGATTACAGGCACGGAAATACCCAACGAAGTGGACGAGGGAACGCCCGCCGTCGTAGCTCCCGTGGTAGAGCATCGGACGCGTAATTCGAAGCTTGTGAGTTCGGGACCCAACGAAGGCAATGTTTTTTTGTCAACATTAATGCATTTCAAGTGATGTCATAATTAGTACACTGCAGTTAAAAGGACAAATAATCTCCCCTATGTTTTCCTTGGCTTAACTGTGGTGGTGGTGGTAAACATTTTATTGTGTTGGATTCATTAAGTTATATTATTATCAAGACACATACATGTACGCTTGCGCACCGTATATATCCCGGCCGCGGCGGCTTCATTTTCGATGGAGGCGAAAATGTTTGAGGCTCGTGTACTTAGATTTATGTGCACGTTAAAGAACACCAGGTGGTCGAAATTCCCGGAGCCCTCCACTACGGCGTCTCTCATAATCATATCGTGGTTTTGGGACGTTAAGCCCCAGATATTACTATTATTATTATTATGCACACCGTATACAATAAAGATTACGCCACGGCACATGATTACACCACGGCATGGCCGCTCATAGTTATATAGAAGAGGGCAGCTATGCCTGTGCGAAATTATACTTAAAGTCCACCCTCCACGTAACTTTATGAGCACAGCTCAATTTGTCTGAGGCAAGGGAGTCCACTCCCATTTTCTACCAATCGCCAACGTCTTCTTCAGAGGTTATTTGCAATGCCTGATTTGCGAATACTTGGACGCACGAGTTTGTGCTCCTATAGTCCAAATCTTTCATTGCGAACTCAACGTTCAATACGAGTAGGATTGAACCGTGCTGGCCGGTTAAATACACTGGAGCGCAAGCGCGGAGAGCGCACGACGGTCGGCGCGACTGGGACGCGCCGTACGTTTGCAGCAAGACGATCGCGTCGACGGCGCGGCGGCGAGGGAGCGCGCGTCACGCTCCGGCGACCGGCCGCGGGCTCGTGTTTCGCGAGCAGACCTCAAGAAGAGGATCGGGTTGCGCCCTAGGCGGTTCTGACAACGAGCACTGCGAGCTGCCTTGTCTGCGCTGCGGTCGCGCGCCTCGCCGCTGCAAGGACCGCGCGAGCCAAAGCGACGGAGACAGACGGTCGGAACGCGTGTGAGAAACGGCTCGGAACGCTATTGGTGGCTGCTGTCGTCGCAAGAGAGACTTGACACAGATTGCTGCGGCCGGCTTGAAGAATGTGTCTCGACTTATATAGAGAGATGAACAACTCCCCAAGGCCTGCTCGCATGTAGGCCCCATCGTGAGCCGCCTTGCAATCGTCGTGAATGGATCATCCCTGAACGCCGAGATCACATTGACACTAGTGTAGCTTTGTCAGGTGCATAGGCACACATACGGGAAAAAAAGTGGGCTCGAAAATATCGCTGGTAAAAGCTTTCTTTGTGACTTAATTTGCGAAGTTTCCCGAGGCAAGGAACAATAAAAAATATAATTAAACAAATTTTCTGGATACCTGCTCAAAAAAGTGAGCTGTTACCAAAAAGAGAGAGTGTGTGAAAGTTCGGCAATTAGCGGTGTTCTGGCCTTTGCAGTGTGCTCTAATTCCTTTGACACTTGAACAGATTCCTTCCCCCCTAAGTTTGTTCAAGAAGCTCGCGTAACTGAAGTTGAAGGGGAGCCATTGCTTGACCCTTCAGATTGCGACCATCTCGTCCCGCACGTATAACACAAAGCAAAAGCAAAGCGAGGGCCCGTCATGCCGGCTTCCTTTGAGGCGCTCATTTACCTTTCCCCAGACACCCGGGGGATGGTTATTTTTAGTTGCTCATCTGTCAGGAGCGCCCTACGCGGCTAACTAACGCGGCGTCTCTATATATACATTTTCGGTTTCCGATTTGCCTCGTTTTTTTTTCTGACGTAAGGCGGTGGTAAAGTAGGGCTACACGTTGAACAGAAAGATTAACGATGGTGTAAATTGTCACGCAGCTTACTTTAAACGCTAAGAGGGGGCTTGAAAAAAACAAAAAAAAAAAAAACATGGTTGATCCCTATGTCTTAGGAATCGGAATAACACGAAAGTAAAACGTGTCCTTACAGAAATAGTTGAATGTTTGTTATACATTTATATGAGAGAGTTTGCACAATGTATATTGATGTCTGGCAGCTATATCACCGTTTAACGTTGATGCAGCCACTTTGATGCTTAGTTGTTCATCTCCATCCCGACGACTAACGTACACGTTCAATGATTAAACAAGCTCTTGTGGTAGCTGTAGTAGTTAACGGTGAAAGCGTAATCAGAGAACGAGGTGTGACAGCCAGAAGAGCGTCGCATATTGGACGCCGAACTTGGTCGCCATCCCGTGGCATGTTAAAGTGTGATTGAACACCACGGCCGGACTAGGGGGAAACGCAAAGCGCGACGCGCCCCCCTGTAGCCCGGCCGCCATTTTTCTCGGGGGGGGGGGGGGGGGAGCGTAAGCAGGGAACGCGGTGCTACAGCCAGGTGAGGCAGGCGTGCGTCGCAGAGGTATTTTTGGTTTGGATTAGCGTGATGCTATGAGCGAGACCGACGCTTTTACGACGCTTGGGCTAAGATCGCCACCTCACGGTGTGTTAAGGCATTGACAAAATTGCAATTCTATTGAAAACGCACCGAATGGGACGGACGTTTATCAACAAGCGTCGCAGGTGCTAATCGCGGAGGCCACAGTAATGATGAATTACTTTACTTTACCGCTCATAGAGGGCAACACCACCCCGCCGACCGAGAGCACTGCGAGAGGAGAGTGTGAGTTATAAAAGGCGCGTTTGTAAAGCGTCTAGAGTCTGTGACTGTGGCGCAGTGGATAGTGTGCCCGGCATCTGTTCTTGCGGATCGAGCCGTCGTAGGTTCGATGCCCGTGGACGGAACTTTGTTTCTTTGCCATCTGATGATGTACATTTTCAACGTCATTTCCGTGACGGAAATACATCACAGAAGTCTTGGTGGACCCCGGCATAAAACACTTTCGTGTTAAAAAGCAAAAAAAAAAATGACAAATAAGAAGTCGGCCTAAGGCACCAAGCTATAACCTGTATTGTACTAAGCTTGAATTTCATGCAAGGAGCGAGTAAACCTCAACTATAGTGCACCAGAAACAGTGCACGAGCTTAATAACAAAGTCAACAACAACACAGTTGAACCATCAGAGAGAGAGAGAAATGTTATGCACAAGGCATGGAGGTTAACCGTCAGATAAATAACCACTTTGCAACCCTGCACTGGGGAAGGGGTGAAGGGAGACAGGTAGGTAAGGAAGATAAGAATTGAGCCATCAGT
The DNA here is from genome assembly GCF_013339695.2 of Rhipicephalus sanguineus. Taxonomy (NCBI): domain Eukaryota; kingdom Metazoa; phylum Arthropoda; class Arachnida; order Ixodida; family Ixodidae; genus Rhipicephalus; species Rhipicephalus sanguineus. The sequence goes on along the minus strand of NC_051176.1, from coordinate 133,367,438 downwards.
CAGCAACGCGTATCAGTCGACCAACGCCACTCTCGGTTCGTCTTTAAACTTTCCTCACAGGCGCTAGATTGGGTATGTTCGGATTATAATGTTAACATATCGTAGCACAAACCGGCTGTGGAGACTGGAGATAGAACGAAAGCGTACAGTACGTAGCTTATTCACTTATTGCACGGTCATAGGGCTTTTCGAAACTTCTATAAGCCATGCATCGGGCCACGTCACCATACCTGTATTGAATTTAAGGATATATTGCTCCTAAAGATCAGCCACAATAATTATATGAAAAGTATAAGTTTAGTAAATTAACTACAGACGTGCGTGACGGTCACGGGAAAATTCCGGGACAGAAGTCAGGTTATGAAAGCTCGACCATGTCTCACGTTGGTGTTACCTTGTGCCCTGCGCGTCGTGTTGTTTAATGGCACCGTATGATGACGTGCCATAAGTTGCTCATTCTTGTAGCGATCTTTAGAGGTTCCCTGCTCACCTGATGGCGACAAGTACGCCGCAGGGAAATGAGTTAACGAAAATAAGCAAATGTCTTGCCTGCAGAGCTACTTTCCTCATGAATACGATATATACCTGTCGCGACGCGTCCCGTGCGTCCCGTTAATCTAGTGTGCCGGTTCATAGCGTCAACGTATACTGATGAGGTCAGAATGAGCCATGCACAATATGCATTACGTTAACCAGAGAGTATGCCACTTTAAATGCGGCGTCGCCCACTTCAGGATTTATCATATACATGAACTGGGGGGGGGGGGGGGGGAGTGAAGAGAAAGGGCAGAGAAGAGACACTCCGGGAGATCACACGCATTGTGGGAATCGATTTCATGGAAAGCAGTAAGCGAACAGCAGCCTATGGCGGATTTTTCGCTTTAGCCAAGCTTTATTGCAAGGTGGATCGATGTCCTTATTTGTAAGCTTCGTAGTTGTGCGCATATGATGAACTTGTCAGGCATGCGACTACACTGGCGTGTAAAGGGCAGCTCCGACGTAACATCAGCACTTATGTTAGAGCACAGATGCAAGTTTTATCGCTAATGGTCCGATGATGTGCATATGATAAGTAGTGTTGGCGGGCGTATTCGAGCAGCGCTTGGCTATAGATTGCGTAGTAAACGTTTATTAGATTGTAATCAAAGCGTGTAGCCAACACTGCAACCACAGCTGGCATTGCCCCTACATGACGCTTGTGTAGGGTCTTTTAACAACGGAGCTGTTTAAGCTGGAGTTCTGACTGTTGCCGGCGACCGCTCATAACTGTCATCATCATATCGAGGCAATAGCTAAGCGAGAGAGAGAAGCGTAGTAAAACCAAGAGAGGAGTGTAGAGAGAGGGGTTCAGGGTGAGCAGGAGTTATGCGAGGGAGAGGAGGGTGGGAAGGAGGAGGGGGATAGGGTAAAGCATAGCATAGCCACGTAGCAAGTGGGTGAGGGTCAGGAGTGGTGGGAGGATGAGGAGGATAGATGGTCATGCATAGCCATGTATAGTATGTCAATGGGTGGGTGGGAGAGGGAAGTGAGGGTGAGGAGGAGCGAAAGAGTTTAGCGGTGACGAGTGGAAGAGGGAGGCGTGTTGCAGGTTGCAGACATGCTAGGGAAGGCCACCAGCTCTGCTGTTTCCTCAGTCTTCGCGCCACTATATTGCGTGGCTGCCCTAATTTTCCCCCCAAGAATTTTGAAGCACTGTCGTGGCTCTGTGGTAGAGTACTTGTCTGTCACGCAGAATGCCCGGGTTCAAGTCCGGCTTGAGCTGTGTTTTCTATTGCCGCATGGTTTTGTGAGCACCCACGGGTAGAAGAGGACAAAGAAGTTACGGCAGCGAATGCAAACAGCACCTGTTCTAGCCCATTTTGACGAGGACGCTGCTACTGAAGTACACACAGATGCCAGCAACGTCGGACTTGGCGCTGTCCTTGTACAACGACACGGCGGCGCTGAGTATGTCATCGCTTACGCCAGTCGTACACTCTAAGCCGAAAAGGACTAAAATGGGGTATGGCATTGGTCCTTCAGGGGTCTAAATGGGCTGCCACAGATTTTGAACCAATTTTGGACCAACTGCGGGAGTAACTACAGGGGTTCAACTTTTACTCTCTAGCACTTACTCCAGTGGGTTTAAATGTTGGTCCTCGTAGAATGCTCCCGAGGGTCTAACAGTTGAACCGTCGGGACTAACCGAGAAAAAAAAAAGATGGCGGTTCGTCGCTATGTTGGCGTAATTCTTGTTATTTCCAACTGAATCAGCATTGAATGATGCAGTGTTTGCGGCACGTGTATACAAACATAAAACAACACACAACCATTGCAATCTAAACACCACACGCACCTACCACGCATCTACCGCCCGCGCTACACAGCCGAAAACCAACCATCGGCTATATATAGGCACAGTATCTTGACCTCCCATGTTGTGCCGGTGGCAGACTTCTGTTCGGCATAATAAAACAATAAACATTCGCAGCGTACGTGTAAACTTACGTGGGCTCAATGTTAGAACCGCAACACACCGATCTTTTATTATGAACCCGCCGGATTTTTAACGCTCTTTCAGTCAGCGAATTCGAATTATCAGCTGGTACTCTATCGTGTCGGCCGAACCAGCCTTAGTAATGCTGGTGCACAAGTCCGTAAAATCCACTTATGCACACACAAACATAGAAGCGGCACTTATGCAGGAACTCCGGCGAAGCAGTGAGGCGCCCCGCCGATGCCGGCTTCTTGCCGACAACGTCGTTAGGCCTTTACGAGGAGCACGGCTGAGTCGAACGACCGCTGGCGATCACAACATGCGTCTCGTGTGCAGTTTTCGTCGTCGTTCTTTTACATACAAATGAAAAATAGATGTCCGCTGTCCGCGACGTCTTACGGAGTGATGTAGATATATGTGTACCTACAACGACGAGACGGCGCGCAGGCACGGTTCTTTCACCGTGCTCGTAAGTCGCTCGCTGTACACCGCCGGCCGCACGTTGATTCGTATCGGCGCTCGCCTTCACGCTATAGATGTTTGACAACAGTTGTCGCATGAAGAGAAAGACACAGATTGAACTGTACTTTATTCCAGACGACATTATTCTCTGTGAAACAAATTCTACGCAACGTTTCTTTCACCTGCACCGGCAACGAACTCGCACCGGCCGCCGGTCGGCTTGGTGCCGACGACGTAGCGAAGCCTACTTCATATCGCTTCGTTGTTGTAGCCGGTGACTCTGCGGGAATACAACCGCTGACGAACCGCTTACTTTTGTTAGCGCTGGCAGTGTTCTTCGCAGTTCTTCCTAATCCGGCACATTGAAGCGAGAGATCCGCGGTGTCCGGTCTCGAAGGCTTGCACTTGTTTGGGTCCGGCAGCTCGACAGGGAAGAAACGTGGTTGAGCGCGCTCGCTCGCTGTGTGCGCCGGCGCGAGTTGAACTTGACTCTCATAACTGCTTCTATTCGTTGTAATAGTGCTTCGCTTTCACTCTGGCGTGTAAGCCATGTAACTCGTAATCGTGCTAGCCGACAGGGCCGAGAAGTGCAGCGCGGCAGCGGGCGATCGGCGCGCAGTTACACCCCCGTTGGTCCCCTTCTTGCCGGGCGTTTGCGCACGACACGCACTGTCTCGCATTTAGACCCTGTTGGACGAACCGTTGATCTTTTGGTTTAACGACTGCCGTTAGTCCAATTTTGCCCAGTTTCGGCTTAGAGTGTACGCTCTCCCGAGCCGAGGCCAACTACTCTACTTCAGAAAAGGAATGCCTCGCAGTCGTGTGGGCGACTGCAAAGTTCCGACCTTACCTCTACGGCCGTCCCTTCAAAGTGGTGACTGATCAACGCTCGCTGTGCTGGCTGGCCAATCTCGAGATCCGTCTGGCCGTCTCGCTCGATGGAGCTTGCGCTTGCAGGAGTTCGATATCACGATTGTGTACAGGTCTGGGCGCAAACACGAAGATGCTGACGCGCTTTGTCGAGCACCTGTGGGGCATCCCGATATGGACTTAGAGGAGGCCGATGCTTTTCTCAGAGCAGTCAGTGATTCAGACCTCATGTCAAGACATCGAGCAGATCAAGAATTGCACCCTGTTATCGATTCCTTAGAAGGCCGAAACTCCCACGTTCCTCGACACATTGCTCGCGAGCTGTCATCATTTTGTCTTAGAAGGGGCATCCTTTACAAGAAAAACGCGCGAGGTAGCGACAAAGCCTTTCTCCTCGTTGTTCCAGCCGACATGCGTGATGACGTCCTCCTTGCGTGCCACGACGAGCCCACGTCAGGACACTTGGGCTACTCGCGGACTCTCGCCAAGATGCGCCAGCAGTGCTACTGGCCACGACTATCGGCTAGCGTACACCGCTACGTGCAAGGCTGCCGCGAGTGCCAGCGTCGCAAGATGCCCCCTGTGAAACCCGCGGGCCTTCTTCACCCGATTGCACCACGGCGGACTCCATTCGACCTTGTGAGAGTGGACGTTCTAGGACCCTTCCCTTTGTCGTCCACCGGAAACAAATGGATTATAGTGGCAACCGATTACCCGTTATGCCGCGACAAAGGCGTTACCCCGCGGCACGGCGTCTGAAGTCGCGAAGTTCTTCGTGCACCACATCATCCTGCGGCATGGCGCGCCGTCATGTGTGATTACGGACAGAGGGACGTCATTGACGGCACAAATGATGGAAGACATTTTTAAACTGAGCTGCACAAGTCACCAAAAGCAACAGCTTACCATCCACAAACAAATGGACTGACGGAAAGACTTAACAAGACCATAGCAGACATGCTCTCAATGTACGTGGACGTACACCACACAACCTGGGACGAGACTTTGCCATACATCACGTTTGCGTACAATACGGCAACGCAGGAAACAACGCGATTTTCGCCTTTCCGCCTTGTTTACGGACGCAACGTGCAAACCATGCCCGATGCTATGCTTCCGTGCGATAATAGCGATGAACTTGCTCCAGACGCCGAGCAATACAGCCAGTACGCCGAAGAAGCTCGTCAAGTGGCTCGTGTAAACATCAGTCACCAACAAGACGCAGATGCGTGACGTTACAACCTTCGCCGTCGAAACGTCGGCTACCACCCTGGCAACCGAGTGTGGGTGTGGACACCTATCCGATGACCAGGCTCCGGACCATACAAGGTTCTCCGACGTGTCAGTGACCACCTACGAAGTATTTCCGGACGGCGCAGTGTGTTCACGTCGACAACTTCGGCCCGAAACCGTGCACGTCGTACGACTCAAGCCGTACTACACACAGTAGCCCTTGTGCTTTCGCGCTACTTCTGTTACCATGTGACTCCTGTGGTTGTTTTCTTTGTATTTTCCTGTTTGCACATGGCGCAAGTGTCGGTGCGTCATCTTATTTTCCCTGCGGTTACCGGTACTCAGTCTCTGGTTCTCTGCGTCTGCGCGTGTTGTAGTTATTATTTTTTTCTTTTACAAGCATCGAGTAGATGCTTCTCAAAGGGAGGATTAATGCCGCATGGTTGTGTGAGCACCCACGGGTAGGAGAGGACAAAGAAGTTCGGACTGAATGCATAGATCTGGTCTGGCTCCCTCCCCTCTTTGCTCGTTTTGTAACCAGGACGAAACAGTTGAACATTATTTCTTATCATGTAACTGTTTCAATTTACTAAGGAAAAACATTCTCAAAGCAGCGTTTAATCGAATTAGATTGGATTTCATTACTTCTAATATTCTATCCTTGGGAGCCTCCTCATTAGGTCACTGTCACCGGGATGTCTGTTCCGCTGTACAAAAATTCTTAATTGAATCAGGGCGGTTTTAATTCGGAATTTTAAATGAGCATTATACATTTTTTCTAACTACTCTATAATTCATTAGTCATAGAAATCATATGTGGTCACTTCTACCTAAAATTAATCGTTTCTTGGCCAATCCCCCAGAGTGGGTGTGAGCCATGCATCAAGGAAATCATCATCATCATCATCAGCCGCTTCTTGGCCTCACCAGCCCAACGCGCAGAACAACGCAAGGTTGTCGTCATAAGTGCGACACTATTATTTCCTTCCATCGTGAGTTTTCTCTCGACGACGCCTTCAATGCCGGCACCGGATTTTCTGCGACACGAGCTCCTTGACGCTTCCGCGTTAAGATTTATATTCTCGCTTTTCCTGGGTTGATGTGTACTGTGAATGACCTGTGGCGCATACCCTTTTACCAGCGGCCGTGTTATATGGGTATCTGCCACACGTGATAGGTGGAAAGGGTTTCATGACATACGCGGCAGGCAAGTAAAGTTATTCAGATTATGACCTGTGAATCGTGTTCGTCATACACTCATGTCCTTACCAAGTTAAGGAGACGACCACAAGAGCGTCCAGACGAAGGCGGCTAGATAGATAGATAGAAACGGTCAAAGTTGGTTCGCTAATAAATGCTTCGCATTTAAAAAGGACAGCTTGAGGAATGGGCGTCGGCAGGGGTTGCAAAAGGGGCACTTGCACCCTCCCCCTCCCGACACAACCACACCAGCATTTGCCCCCCACCCAAGCAACACCAGCGCTCCCTCCACCCCCACCGCTATGCAACACGGGTTTGCATACCCTAAGACAAAATCCTGCTGACGCCCATTGCTTGGGGTTACATCACGTGCAAATTCTCGAGCTTCTGCATTGTATTTAATTAATTGCAGGACATTCCGCTACGAGAATGTGGCTACGAAAAAGAGTGCCACGTGTTGTATATATATATATATATATATATAATATATATATATATATATATATATATGCGCTCAGGTGTCTTTGCGTCCACTAAAATGCGACGGCTGCAGCTTATGGGAAACGAACCAACCACCTCGCTCTTAACAACAGGATTACCATGTTCACTGTGTCCCTGCGGCAAGTTTTATAGCACCATTCGACAGAGGGTCGGCTACAGGACAACTATAGAGTTAAATCATCTGTGCTCCTATTCACAGAAAGGTATTGCTTTAGATTCATTCGTATACATACAATGTGCAGCTCATTCTGATGCTGAACGAAGGTGCCCGGTCTACTTAACACACAAACATTTTTTTTTTTATATTTTGCCCCAGGTTTGCCAAAGGTCGCTGTGAAAATGACCATTTCTTGTCAACCCTCGGATGATCATCAGATTAGTGAGAATAATGTTTAAGCGTAAATTTAAAGAATTGTTCTCGTTCCGTGCTGTAAGTTATTAGTGAAATAAAAATATAAGAATAAAACTCAGAAAGCAAACAAATATACAAAAATAATAAATAAATGTGGAAAAAAATAATGTCCATGTCCGGCAAGTGAGACAATTACTGTAATTTGGAAGTATTAAAGTACCATCACGTAGTGGCTAACTCTGGGGGCTACACGCAGCCTACTTAAAATCCTTCTCCTGCAAGCAGAGGTGCAACAATAATAGTAGGGCCATTCCATGCCAACTGTCCCAGTCTGGGCGCTCGACAAAAATGAATTTCTCAGAAAAAACCTGAGAAAATTACACATGTATAGACATTAGTTCTGCAGTATTTTCCCAAAATATTTTGAGCGGCAAAAATTTTTCGGGCACGTGAGCGCCATTTGAACTTCTCGATATGTTGGAAAACCAGGTACGAAAGAAAAATTCGCTATAAATGGACCATTTCACGCATTCATTTGAAACTAGCTTTTTTGTGTTTTTAGAGCATCGCGCTTTCATTATAAGAGAGTTGCTTAGGGTAGCTTTATGTTTTTCACTCCTTGGCGCGTAGGTAAAATTGGGTAAATTGCAGCGTTTTCGGGAATTTTTTTACAAAAAGCGACTGTTGATCAAATACATCAATTATTTTTATAAAACTCTCCATAAAGCGTGCTATTGCCTAAAAATATTTTTTTGCCTGTGTGCGGCGCGCAGGTTCTAATATAAAATCCTGAACTTGGAAAAAACGCTACATTGGCCTATGTTCAGACGTCTGTAGCACCCTAAGGTGGTCCAAGAAAAAATAAGCAGAAAAGTGCATACAGTTTAGAATCATAATAACTTCGTCCACAGGAAGTTTAATCGAAGTAGTTTTTGTTTTAGTGAAGAAAAATTTTTTTGAAGTTTAGTCCCACCATTGCATTATTTTGCTTTGGGGGCAGTAAAAACTGACTGAATTTACTGGATAAAAAAAAAGAGGTAATGTATTCGTAGCACATGGTTTTCAGCTCCTTTTGTTGGTACTTTATGATGTATATTACATATCAAGGAGACGATAAACACAGGTAAAAATATAACAATACGATTGGCTTAGGTGCCGAAATTCCCCAATAATGAATCACGTTACTTATTGCAAGCGGCCCTGAGAATCATTTGGCGTCAAAATAAGTTAAGTCTCAAAGTTCATGTAAATCGTAGAAAGGAGGCATGAGCGTGGTAATTTATAACGGATCCAAACGGTGTTCATCTGAGTATTCCGCAACGAACGGCACATGATGTGACAACGCGCCGCGTATTCACGCATTCTGTCCGTCGACCGCGACACTACAGACGGGATATGCCAAGCTATTTTTCACATCCTTATTTGGATGGTTGCAGGCAGCAGATTTTGGTTAAAGTAGAATTTGTCAGTCTAGTAACATGTACTGTTTTACAGCTTTTATGAGATCCCAACAGCCTATTTATGTGGCGTAGTTGTCCGGCGCTGCTTCATCCGCCTCCGGTGTGCATAAACAATGCAATAAGTAACGCGATTCATTACTGGGGGAATTTTGGCATCAAAGCCAATGCTAATATTATATTTTTACCTCTGTTTATCATCTCCTTGATATGTAATATACATCATAAAGCACTAACAAAAGGAGCTGAAAACCATGTGCTACGAATACATTACCTCTTTTTTTATGCAGTAAATTCAGTCGGTTCGTACTGCCCCCATAGCAAAATAATGAAATGGTGAGACTAAACTTTAAAAATTTTTTCTTCACTAAAACAAAAACTACTTCGATTAAACTTTCTGTGGACAAAGATGTTATGATTCTCAATCGTATGCACTTTTCTGCTTATTTTTTCTTGGACCACCTTAGGGTGCTACAGATGTCTGAACATAGGCCAATGCAGCGTTTTTTCCAAGTTCAGGATTTTATTTTAGAACCTGCGCGCCGCACACAGGCAAAAAAATATTTTTAGGCAATAGCACGCTTTATGGAGAGTTTTATAAAAATAATTGATGTTTTTGATCAACAGTCGCCTTTTGTAAAAAAAATTCCCGAAAACGCTGCAATTTACCCAATTTTACCTACGCGCCAAGGAGTGAAAAACATAAAGCTACCCTAAGCAACTCTCTTATAATGAAAGCGCGATGCTCTAAAAACACAAAAAAGCTAGTTTCAAATGAATGCGTGAAATGGTCCATTTATAGCGAATTTTTCTTTCGTACCTGGTTTTCCAACATATCGAGAAGTTCAAATGGCGCTCACGTGCCCGAAAAATTTTTGCCGCTCAATATATTTTGGGAAAATACTGCAGAACTAATGTCTATATGTGTGTAATTTTTTCAGATTTTTTCAGAGAAATTGATTTTTGTCGAGCGCCCCGGCGACACTTGGCCTGGAATGACCCAGTAATGATTAACAATCTGCAGCGATCGTGCGTTCTTTCAAGGGGGCACCTTCGTTGAACAATGGGCGCTTCAGCGTTGCGCATGCTGCAAGAATCGCAGTCAAAACTGCAGGTAACACGAGAGACATATTGAATTATAGCTTTCAGTTTAATCCGGTGTCACGAATAATTAATTATTCGTGCGAATTGAAAGCTAATTAAGGAGCAGCTGTACACATTACAACCTTCAGCGCTTTCTGTCTTTTGTGAGAACAATGGAGAAGCCAAAGTTTGTATGTTGCATTTTAAAATAAAAATTATCTAGTGTACCACTTACGTGTTAATTCCTTTGTTTCTGTTATTGCAATGCTATTTTTTGCGAGGACTATTCGCCGCGAGATCGGGCTACAGGTGGCAGCACCGTCGCCGCGCTAGTGTGGATAGGCGGTCGTCGACGCGTATACAAACGCACACAACAGCGCTTCGTTGTGAACGATTTGACCCGATTTCCGGCAAATAAAATGCGTTGACTGCAGCTTTCTGGCAATATGTGCGCTCTTCATTCCCGAATTAATGCACGAAGCACGCCGAACGTTACTATTACTTGTGAGAGAAGCGCATTCTACCAACGAACGGGTTGCTCGCCTTCGGCAACAGTCGGCATTTTCGCAATGGATGACGCCTTCTTGTTTTATTTGTACATGTTCAGCTCGTGTTGCACCTACTACGCACTGCTGTAGCGCGAGTGAATTAAGTATTTACTTCTTGTTCATCTGGATACCCCCTATCCTGCACGATGAGTTCAAATAGCACTTTGCGCACTGTGTGCTCAAATATTCATCCGCATTTCTTATTCAGTTCTCCAATGTAGGACAGTTGATAGGTTTACTCAGGAAAGCTACGTGGCTTGTTTTTATTCCAGTAACAGTACACAAAGGTAACTGTACAGCACGGAACTTTCTTCGAATAATTACTTGCATGGCAGTAATCGAACAAAGGCCCTGTTATTTCACGGGACCAAAGTACGTTTTTCCACGCGAATAATGTCCGCTGCCTTCCGCCAGTATATTACAACGTAACACAAACGCTCAAGATAATGTATAAAGAAAAAAAGATGTGGCTTCGCGTGAAATTACTACGACATAAATGTAAAGTACGCCATTTCGATTAATTTTGACCATCGGGGCTCTTTAACGCGTACCTTAATCTAAGTACACGGGTGTTCTTGTGTAAATTTCGCCACAAGTTAAAATTGCGCAAGGAGACTCAGTTTTGCAATTTCCGTACATTCCATATTCTGTTCTTTTTAGGGGCAATTTAAGTACCGCAGTGTCAGACGTGACTTGACAGAAATATTTATGTGTAGTGTGACCAGGACCATACACAACTAAAGCTCGTTGCGTAACCTATAAACGACAGCCCCGAAGTTATACACCAAACCACAACGCGCAAGTGCATGAGAGCCTTTTATTTTACCACCGAGCTGCTAAAAGGCTATATTCACATCAGATTTAATACTTCTCATCTTTAGGACAACGCCAAGTGCACTTTGCAATGCGCTTGAACCACACAGCGGCACCTACACTGATACAACTCTCGTGAACGGAGAGTACGACGACTACACACAGCACTCTCTTCAAGTGCACTCACTGATATTATTACAGTATAGTTACAGCCGATCACGGCCAAATGCTTCTTTACATCGTGTTAGGCATACGTGCGAGCGGTTAAAGTTGCACTAACGCAACGGAACAAACCGCCTTTTGAGGACCTGCATGACGTACGCGCACATGCAAGCACAGCGTGGCCTGCAAACGACGCATGGAGCAATCCACACGAGGCGCGGTTCAGTCAGAAGCCGCGAGGTGGCGACTCCACTCGATCTCGCGGCCAAAAGCAAGTCTCTTTAAAATGCGAAATATTGCAGCACTATGATTCTCCACGTGCTTGTGAACCTAGAGGGAGTCGAAGCCGCACGCAATATTTATGCTGTCGCAGCTTCTAGGGAACAAGCTGTCAAATACAAGCATCAGTTGAGAACTTAAGGGCCACACAGTGAACGGCGACGACTTATTAGATCCGAGGCGGGCGGCAGCCATTTTAGCAGCAGCGATGACGCCGTTACGTAGCGGAAGTCGCTGCCAGCCGCACGCTGATTGGTTCTGTCTCCATCGAACTGCTTCCGGCGCCAACGCTGACGCCGGTGATGCCTGGACCGTCCTGAGGTGGACGTTTTGGCCACGGGCACCTATAGCGTCGACGCCGAGTGACGCCGAGGAACGAAATGCCGGAAAAACGCCGCCAGAAACGCTGAATATAGTTCGGCCTTAACTAGGTGTATCGACGTATTTGTGTCAGTTAAGTAGTTTTGCGCATACTGTGGGCTTGCCAGGAACGTCGACTGCACTGGCGTGTAAAGGGTAGCTCATGGCCCGACGTAACATGGTCACTCACGTTACGACACAGACGTCACTCTTATCGCAATGAAGTGCCCGCTGTAGTGCGATGGTCTGCATACAAGTAGCGGTTGTCGGCGTATTCGAGCACCGCTTGACTATACCTTACTGAGTCACATGAGTGCATATGTAATGCTTGTCACATTGTTATAAAAACGGATAGCCAACAGTGCAACCAAAATTGGCGTTGCCCCGATATGACGCTTGCATAGAGACTTTTTTTCAAAGGAAGCTTGAAGCACTCATGTGGCTCTGTGGTAGAATACTTGACTGCCCCGCAGAATACCTATAGGTTCTATTCCGGCTCGAGCCGTGAATATCATGTTTTGCTTCCATCAGGATTTTTCGCTCATGGACAACGGCACCGACGTCGGCGCACGATTTTCTGCGGCACATGCTTCTTAACACTATCTCGTTAGGATTTCTGAAGTCTATTCTCGTTGTACCTGTTATAGACTGTCAATCACCTATAGCACATGCCCGCATACCACGGCCAGTGGTGTGCGGGCATGCGCCGCACGAAGCCGGTGGAAAGGATTTCATGACAGGGGCGTAGCCAGAAATTTTTTTCGGGGGGGGGGGGGGGGGGCGGGGGTCAACCATACTTTATGTATGTTCGTTCGTGCGTTTGTATGTGTGCGTGTATATATACGCAAGCAAAACTGAAAATCTGGGGGGGTTTAAACCCCCCCTCTGGCTACGCCCCTGTTTCATGACGTACACGACGGGCAATTCAAGTCATTCATCTCATGACTTGTGAATCCTGATCGTCATATACTCGTTCCCTCCTGTGCCAATTTTGCTATATACCAAGTGAAGGAGACGAACACCAGAGCCCGCAGACGTAGGCGGCTAGATAGATACATCGATAGATCGACAGACATGGGTCAAACTGGCTTTGGTTCCCTAAGAAATGCTCCGTATTTAAACATAAGGTTACAGTTTGTTAAGTGCAGAGTGGAATCGACACGAGGTTTCACAGGTTGGTCAAACATATCACCTCGATTCGTTATCGATCTGCCACGATTGAGAGTGGCGTTGAGGGAACAATTCTGGGTGTTACCTCGGGCCGCACCTCTCGGAAAAGGGAATTCGGAGTGCGGACTTCGCTAGGTGGCATAGCAACGGGATATTTCTATAGCGATATTTCACCCATCGGCAACGCCGCCGACGTCGCATTTTCTGCGACGTGGGCTCCTTCAAGCTGTCGCGTTAAGATTTCCAAAGTCTTGGTGGCCCATTACCCGAATACCAAGGGGTATGTGAATGCGGGTATGTGCCACACGTGACTGGTGGAAAGGACTTCATGACGTACGCGACCGAGAAGTCGCGTTATTCATGTCATTGCATGCGAATCGTGTTCGTCATAATATACTCGCATCCTTCTGTGTCAGTTTTGGTGCACACCAAGTTAAGCAGACGACTGGGAGAGCCCTCAGACGTAGGCGGCTAGATAGATAGAATGGTCAAAGTACCTTCGCTTCGCTAAGAAATGCTTCGCATTTAATAAGTAAATAGAATACAGTAATCAAATAAAGTCTTTTCACTCACTCACTCACTCACTCACTCACTCACTCACTCACTCACTCACTCACTCACTCACTCACTCACTCACTCACTCACTCACTCACTCACTCACTCACTCACTCACTCACTCACTCACTCACTCACTCACTCACTCACTCACTCACAGTACACAAATAAATGTACAAATTAATAAATAACCTACACGCTGCATTTTTGGCCCACGCAAATTGAGGTGCAAGTGCTTTCAATAAGCATGCGCTAAACTGAAAATTTTCAAGAAATGTACAAATAATTCAATGAAAAAAAAATTTGGCAGATCCCATGTACCGTGGGAGTCGATGTTATGCGAAGCATGCGGCGGGTAGGTCACTGTGGCGTAACTTTTTTTACTGAGCGACACGTTACAAAATGACGCTAAATATTTGTATAAATTTTATACGCACACATATATATGTTGAAGAGCCGCATATGTGTTATATAACCAGTTGTTTACGGTTGGGTAACGCTGCCAATGGCAACGTGGGTATTACCAACACCAGAAGCGGTAAGCTGATATGTAGTGATTATACGTGTCCCGAGAACGCACGCTCGTTTCACGAACCCGCGTGCATGTGTGCAAGAAGCTCTTGGCAGTTCTTGAACAAGGGCATCATCACCTTGATCAGTGAGCACCAGCAGCTGGTCATGACTTGTTATAGGATCCGGTCGTGATCGTGGTGACGCGGGGTCCATGTGTAGTGAAGTATGTCGTATACTATAGCTGTTTGAATTCGTGGATGCCTCGGTCATTTCGTCGAAAAATTACCTGTCGACAGAGCCGGAGACATGTCGGAACCTGAAGCTGCCCTTCGCGTTGGTGAGGTATAGGCCGTCGAGGCTCGTAGGCCTGGATAGTGCTACGTAGACCAACATCAGTGGATGGTGTTTGTCGTATTCGTAGACTACCGGGGCGTATGTGACCTACGTAGCCTAGTCTACAAAGCGGCTGTCAATCGATCTGGCATCATCCTTGGTCAGCATGAGACCATCGCCTTGCCTCGTAAGACATGAAGAGGACATTGCGTCGTTTTGGTGGACGAAGTGCACTTTACGGTGCGGTGATGTAGATATCATATGTAACTTTCGTTAATGTATTCCTCCGGGGTCGAGCAATGCTTCAATATAGCTTGCTGAATCATAGGAATACAAACGTAATGTTTATTAGACTGCTATAAAAGCGGAGCCAACACTGAAACTACAGACGCTAATCTCATATATGACGCCTGTATCGTAGGAGTACACATCGTAGGAGTATCATGTAGTTTTTATTGCTTTCTTGTAACATTAGATAGCCAGCACCACAGCCACAATTGACGTTGCACCGATATTACGCCTGCGTAGGCTGTTTTTCCAAAGCAGTCTATAGACCTGGCGTGGCTCAGTGGTAGAATACCTGATTGCCACGCAGAATGCTTGGGTTCGATTCCTGCTGGGATCCCAATTTTCATTCTTTCCATTCGTTGAGTCAACGCCGCCGATGTTGGTTTTCCTTAACGCTATAGCCTTTAAATTACCAATGTCTGTTCTCGCCGTCCCTGGGTAGATATAAACCGTCAATCACCTGTGGCGCATACCCGTACACCGCGGCCCGTGGTAAATGGGTATGTGCCACACGTGTCGAGTGGAAAGGGTTTGACGACGTACGCGACAAGATTCTAACGTTATTCATGTCATGATCCGGCAGTCATATTCGTCAAATCCTGTTACCCTCCCATGCAAATTTTGGTCTACACCAAGTTAAGTAGACCATCATGAGAGCACCCAGACGTAGGCGGCTAGATAGATAGATAGATAGATACGTAGATAGAAACGCTCAAAGTGCCAGAGGTTCGCTAAGAAATGCTTCGCATTTAATAAGTCAATGTGTTACACAGCTTCCATATATCCAGAAAGTGCTGCAAGCACAGCCTGTGCAACATCGCGCACACAGCTGTTGGCCTTCAATTTCTACTTCCACTTTGGTGCTTAACATCCACGCATCCCTTCTTTTAACCATAAAGAAAACGCAGTGACTATTCTGTGGTCCAGACCACAGAATAGAGTGCAGCTTTATTCTGTGGACCAGACCACAGAATAGAGTGCAGCTTTATTTTGTGCACCACACAATAAACTTGCGCGCCGTGGGCTGTGCAGAAATGTTCTGTAGCACAAGCAGCCCACCTCTCTTGACGACGGTTTCTGCGCACCAGACCGCAGGATAGAGTCCCAATCTATTCTGTGGACCAGACCACAGGGTAAACTGCAGCAGCTTTGTTCTGTGAACTAGACCACTTTATTTTGTGGACCACACCAAAGAGACGTGTGCTGTGCACTGGTGCTGTGGACCGTGCGCACCAGACATCGCTGTAGCCCAACCAGCCCACCTCTCTTGACGACGGGTTTCTCTCACAAATTGGTAGGGTTTATTCTGTGGTCTAATTTACAGAATAAGCACTGCGCCCGCCTCTTTTGACGACAGCTTCTCTCGCGAATCGCAATATTCGCTCGCAGCTTTGTGAATAAGTCCGGACCAAGGAGGCCATTTCCGGGCATAGTACGCGAGATGGAAGACGCTTATGCGTGAAAGGTTCGAAATACGAAGGCGAAGCCCACCTTTGGCATGCTTGCTGGTCTGACATACCAAAGCAGGTAAACTTGTCGTGAATTGAAGCAGCAAAAAGAAGGCGTATAATAACAAATGACAGCGGTTCTAAAAATTTCTGGACCTGATCTATCGAGTGCGGAACACAAGTCACTTTCACCACAGTACATTTGTGTCATGCAAAAAGAAAATGTGCACTAAGATCTGCCCGGGAGACTCAAATTTTAAACGATCCTCCCGATTGTGCGAACACAGCCACAGGTCTCCTTAAGAACAACGTGAACGCCACCTCGAGAAGGGAATCATAACAACAAAGGGCGACACTACTAAAATACTCTGGCCCTGATCTCTCGCGTCAGGACACACTTCAGTCACTTTCACCGCAGTGCAATAGTGCCGTGCAAAAAAAGTGCACTGAGATTGGCAAGGGGCTACTTTAGCTGTTTCTGTAAAGCTTTCAGACGTTGACGAGACGATCATACAAGTACTCTTAATTATACGGCGCGTGCAAGTGTATCTAATTAAGTGACAAAGTGTGTTGTGTCCAGTGACAACTAGCAGGTCCTCGCCAATCTTGTCGCGCTTTTTTTTTTTTTTTACTTGACAAGGTGTAATGCGGCGAAAGTGGCTTAAGCGTTGCGTACTCGATGGATCAAGGCCAGAAAATTTTATACACGCTGTCATTTGTTATTATTGTTTTCTTTTCGCGGTGGCGTTAGCGTTCTTTTACGGGTGATTTATGGCAGCGCCCGTTCAGAAGGATTGCTCAAAATTCGAGTCTCCCGTGCAAATGTTAGTGCACTTTTTCACATGACACAAAAGTACTGTGGTGAAAGTGATAGCGATCCAAAAGAGTAGCTGTCGTCAAGGGAGCTCAAACGTTGGAAAATCGAAGTCTTCATGGGGTGGGTTCAGTTCCTTCCTTCTGAGGGCATTAAAAGTGCCTGTTCTGTGGACCAGACCACAGGATGAACCCTCGCAATTTGTGACAGAAAACCGTCGTCAAGAGAGGTGGGCTGCTTGGGCTACAGAACATTTCTGCAAAGGCCACAGCGAGCAAGTTTATTGTGTGGTCCACAGAATAAAGCTGCACTCTATTCTGTGGTCTGGACCACAGAATAGTCACTGCGTAAAGAAAACCAATCACATAGTACACCACCTGGCAAGCTGGCAGAGGAGTAGCTTAATGCAAAACCGAAAAAAACATAATCTGGCGACAGTGAACTTGTAGCTCAACTTTTAAGCAAAACAACATCAACCTGAGGAGGCAAAAACGCAGCCGGAATTTTTTTCGAACACACCGTCCTCCACACTTTTCTACCGTTTTTCTACGAGGATACCAAGCATCAGGGTGACGATGTCCCTAAATTTCAAGCTAGAGAAGCCGCCCTGTGAGCGGCGCAGGTCGTCCAGGCGCACACGGATCTCCTGTTCCGTGTTTTCGGGCTTGTTCTTTTTTACCATCTGTACAAGCATTGACATTTGCTGTTCAGCCTTGCTCCTAGCGCGTGATGCTACTTGGCTGGATGCTTTCGACTCGACGTCCAAGCATTGAGCGCTAACCTGATTCTGGTGGCCAGGCTTCAGTTCATCGCACACGGACAGCGGCTGCTGCTCTGCTGCTCTCCTGAACCTAGTGGGCATAGGCCATTGCGTTGAGCCATTGGGAGGACTATGTGGATTCTCCTCGGCCTTTGGTCGAGGTGATGATATTCGGCGCAGCGAGGACGCTCGTCGGGCCGTTGGCTTAAGGGGAAGCGATCGAGGCTTCTCGGCCTCGTGTCGACGTGATTGTGCTTCCCGACGCTTCGGGGACACTAGCTGGGGCGTTTGACTAAAGGGATGTACACGGGGTTCCCCCTCGGCCTTTCGTAGAAGTGAAGGCGTTCTGTGAGGCAATCGTGCATTAGGTCCACGGGGACGCACTCGTGGCATTTCAACTGCATTAGGTCGCGGTGGTGCTTTCAGAAGCAACGATGGCAGTAGTGAGGTCGTCTGTTCAAACGGAAGTGAACATGACTTCCTCTCAGCCTTTGGTCGAGGAGCTGGAGTTCATCGCAGTGGAGACATTGATCGGGCCTTTGCTCCAACGTGACGCGTTCGTGGCTTCTCGACCTTGGGTCGAAATGATGGTGTTTCCCCTCGCATCGGAGCAACACCACCTAGACTAGCTTAAGGCCTCTTCACCCCTCTCCACACCAACGCGCTACGTCACACTAGTTGTCCTGCTCAACAGAACCTGTTCTGCCGCCGCTGCGTGTTGCCCCTAGCTTGCCTGCTCGGCAGAACATTCTTTCGTCGCGAAGTTGCTCATGGTGTGCACGTTTTCGATTTATTTTGATTTCTGACTTTTCGTTGAGGCTGTGTATTTGTTGGCGAGTGACACTACGTGATTGTGCGTTTGTGCCAGTGATATCTTCGTGTATCGTGAAGTGAACCGCTGTGGAACGTTCCTCGTGTGACATTCCTTGAGCCACACGTGGTCGTGCGTTTCCAGCGACATGGGCCGCTGCTGCGTCCCCGGCTGTAAAGGAAATTACGACCGTGGACCAAAGGTTCATGTGTTTTCCTTTCCGAGGGACGTTGACAGGAAGGACAAATGGCTGCGAGCAATTCCAAGGAAGGATTTCACTCCAAGCGTCCATTCGAAGGTAAGTAAACAGAAGTAACAATTACAAACAGGCAATGCATATGTTCATGGTTTTGCCTCTCGTAGTTCATTACGTGCGCTTCGTGCTTAGAAGATAGTATTTAAGGTTTAGTAACAGTACACGGGAACAACTTGGTGAACAATTCTTACGTAAGATTGTATAGAAACGGCAATTATTGTCATTCACTGTACAGACAAGTTGTTGAGCTAATATTTTTATTTTACTCTTGTTGTAAAGCCGAATTGAGTCCATTCGTGGTAATTTTCAGAATATCACTTTTACACTGACACTTTATTTGTTATGTTTCGTTCAAAATAGGTATGCGAACTTCACTTCCATACAAGTGACTTCGTCACAACGTTGACTCACTGCGATGAGAGCACAGGAAGAAGACTCGAAGTTACAAGTGACAGAGTTCGCCTGAGAGAAGATGCTGTGCCTACAGTTTTCCCCAACTGTCCAGCGTACTTAACGACAACTCCTGCGCATCGCGAGTCTCCAGCGTCCAAGCGAGCAAGGATGGATAGCGACGCGATAGCTGAGGCTATTAGGAATTCCCTTGAAACAGAAAAAGCAGAAGAAGCGAAGAATTCCGTGTCGTCGTTTGACGAATTGAAAAGAAAATTGACTGGTGTTTGCAACACGAACTTTTGGACAGTGGTCGTGAACGACGAGATTGTCATGTTTCTTCGTATCGAGAGTGCTCCAGCTCCACATGTGAAGTTTTCGGTCACCGTGCAGCCGGATCTTTCCGTTAGTGTCTCAGCTTGTTTAGTGAAGCTTCCATCTGGAACCGCAGTGCCAGACAAAGTGCGCGACATTCTTTCTCTATCCATGCTGCTGAAAAACATAGAGAAGCATTCGTCTGTGCTTCCAGGACCTACAACCGAACCAAGAGAAGTGGCAGTCTTGAAGTTAATAAGCTGCCTACTGGATGAACTTTTGGAAGATTCGTGTGTCAAAATGGAAGAGGCTGCTCTCTATGAGTTTCTAAAGGAGCAAATTTGCCTAGTGTTAACTAAGAATAGACGATATACAGCGGAACTTTTGGTTTTTTCAAGTATTTTGCATTCTATATCCCCACACGCATACCACTTCGCCAGGAGTGCTTCCAAGCTCATACTGCCTCACCCGTCCACTCTCCGTCGACTGTGTTCTAAGTATGGCGGAGACCCTGCAGAAGAGCAAAATAAGGAACATTTTCTTTCGTACATTAGAGAGAGATCTAAACTGCTGAAACATCATGAAAAAACTGTAACTCTCATGATCGACGAAATTCATGTGAAGCCTTATTTTGATTATAAAGGAGGCTCTGTAGTAGGATCTTCTGTGCATTCCACAGAACCAGCAACGACCGCCCATGTATTTATGATCCAATCACTGCTGTCACCTAACAAGGACGTAATTCACATTTTACCGGTCAGCAAAATGGCAGCTGAAACACTGCATGGGTACACTAAGGGTATCATTTTGAAGCTTGAAGAAATGGGCCTGCAGGTGGTTGCCGTTATCACAGACAACAACGCACTCAACAGAAAAATGATGTCACTGTTCGCTAAGGATCCATATTTGAATATTGTGTATCCGCACCCGGCTGATGCATCTCGTCCGCTTTTCTACGTTGTGGACCCAGTACATCTACTAAAATGCATAAGAAACAACTGGATCAACCAGAAGAACCCAGGCACTTGTTTCTATTACCCTGAGATGTCATATTCTGGTGTAATGCCTGACGGCCCACCGCGAATGAAAGCAGCCTCCTTTGAAGCAGTGAGGAAACTGTACTTATCAGAAAAATCATCTTTCGTGACAGTTGGTTATAAACTAAACGCTAAGGCTGTAAATCCAACTTCGATGGAGCGACAGAAAGTACAACTGGTTTTCGATGTTTTCAATCCATTTGTGTCTAGTGCGCTCGAGACACGAGGCACGGCACTGAATATCAGTCAGTCTACATCAACGGCTAGATTTATAGATATTGTTGTGACCTGGTGGAAGATTGTCAACGTCAAAACGCCCTTTAAGGGCCGCCGACTGAATGACACTTTGCAGAACCCGATCCGTTCGATTGAAGATGAACAGTTGGGTTTCCTCAACGCCGTTGTTGATTGGCTTGATGCATGGAAGAGCATCAGCATGTCAAGTGGGTGCCTAACGAAGGAAACACACTCTGCACTTCGTCACACATGCTATGCACTCGCAGAACTAGCAAGATACTGCTTGGATGAGCTTCACTTCAAGTACGTCCTTCTCGGGAAATTTCAAACGGATGCACTCGAAGATCGATTTGGTAGCTACCGGGAGCTTGCTGGCGCGCAGTACCATGTTTCTGTTCGGCAGCTATTTGAAGGTGAAAAAAAGCTCAGGCTTCAGAAACTGCTAACACTTCCATGTTCGGAAGATTCCAGTGATGCTGATGGACTTGGACAAGACAGTCAAGACAACACGGCTTTAAGCGGATCCATGATGATAACCGATGACGACATCGCCGCTGCAAAACATGACATTGATGCTGTTGCCTACGTCGCTGGCTACTGTGCGCATGTTGCCTTAAAAAAGCTGTCATGCGAATCATGCTGCGCCGCTCTTGTTCTGGAAGATAGAGACATGGAAGCGGAAGATATGCAAATGATCAGAAACATTTCCCGAGGTGGATTGAAATTTCCTCAGCCTTCTACCGTTCACGTGGTATTAATTACAAAACTTGCTGTCGAAAAGCTTACAAGTGGATGCTTCGCGAAAGACTGCCTTGCTAACTCGGCTCAACGGAGTGTTGTTCTATCAACGACAATGTCTGTGCTCAGAGATTCCTTGGAAATTGAGACATGTTCCAATGGACACACACCAGAAACTGTGATGCGCTTAGTAGTGCATGCAGCAACGAACACTCTGTTGAACAATTTTTGCAAAGTGCAAAATGATGCAGTGCAGTATGACGCCCAGAAAAAAGCTGCCATGCGCAAAGCAAATACATTGAAAAAGAAGTGGTGTGCGTGACGTAGCGACATTTTTATTAAAGAAAAGTGCTGCTTGTATTTCCGTCTTTTTTTTTTTGCAATACATTAGACAAAAAGAGCCTGTTTGACATGCTTTTTATATGTGTTAAGGCGGCAGAAAAAAAGCTGACTGGGTGAATGTAAATGTGTATGTGACTGGATATAGGAAACGTCCCATTTTCAATCGTACACGTGAGAGTATGACCAAACAGCGCTCAGCTTTTCTCAGAGTGGGCCAAAGGTTTTTGCAATTCCTGCTGTAAAATTACCAAATTACTCGGTCTTCGTAAGCGCCTACACGAAATTCTAGCTTTCGTTGAGTTATTTTCATGCCGTGCGCACCCCCAACGCGATAAATAGAAAGGACTGTTGGCAGCATGCAAAGCCGCGAATACGCGAAGCGAGCGGCGCGGGCAAGTACCGTGACGTCACGATGGGCACGGAAAGGCCTTAAGCTAGTCTAGGTGGTGTTGATCGGAGGCACTAGGCGGGCCGCTTGCCCAAACGGAAGCACAGGTCGGCTCCCTTCGGCCTTTCGTCGATGTGAAGCTATCCTGCGACGCGGCGGGGATAACAGTCTGGCCTTTTGTCCAAGGGGACGCACTCGTAGATTCTCCTCTGCCCAGGATCGAGGTGATCGTGTTCCCGGAGGCATTTCTAGCCCTAGCCGGGCCGCTTGCCCACAGGCTAGCGCACGTGAGTTCTTATCTGCCTTTCGTCGCCGTGATGGCGTCCTGCGACGCAGCGGAGACAATGTTTGGGCCTTTAGTCCAATGGTAAGTGCTCGTGACTTCTCCTCATCCTTGGGTCGAGGTGGTGTCCCTCCACGCATCGGGGGCGCTAGCCAGGCCATTTGTCCAAAGCGAAGCGCACGTGGCTTCACCCAGGTCTTTCGCCGAGGTGAAGGCGTTCTACAACGCCGTGGAGACAACGGCCGAACCATCGGTCGAGCAGGGCTTGTTCGTCGCTTCTCGGCTCTGTGTCGAGGTGCTTGCATTCCCCCACGATGTGGGGGATCTGGCCTGGCGGTTTGTCCAGAAGAAAGCAGCCGTGGCTTTTCCTCGACCCTGGGCCGACGTGGTGACGTTTGACGCTGTGGCAGCCGTGGTCGTGGTGGATGGGAGCTTCCCTGGGCCGCATTCGTACCAGTGGACTGCTCACTTTCTTATTTTTTTTGACCCTCCATGGTGGTAGTGCCACCGCCTTGAGCAGCTCAATCTTATCACGTAGCTGCTGCGCTTCACGGGCTTTGTTCTCTCGGGTGGTACTGAGCCTCTCCTTGAGCTCAGTAATTCGTTTTTCGCGCTCCTGAAGCATGGACATCATCTCGGCTAACCGGGCAGTGGAACATCTTACGGTCTAGACCTCGGCTTCGCGCGTCTGCCGAACAGCCTGCAGGGTTCGTGAGCTGTGACGAGGTGGCCAAGGAAATTAGCTCCAGCCCTCTTTTATTCGGCCCTTCTCCTGTTTATCGCCTCCTCCAGAGGGGCTGCTAAAATAAATGACACTTGTTCGACGCATTTCATCGCCGCCAGCAAACGAGAACTGGAGGCCGCTTTTGTTGGAGCGACGTATGCATGACGCGGCCGCAGCTCCGTCCAGGATGTCGTCTTCGTCATCGGTGCACTTGTAGTAGACGAACGTGTACAATTCCTCATAGAGAACTTGAAATCCTGGATACCAATCTAGGAAGGCAGTGATGGTGCCGTATACACTGATCATTATTTCAGGTTGTGAAGCACACAGCGCTTCCAGCAGGTCGTCCTCCTGGGATGGACCGTTCTCTTGCATGACCTTTCCTAGCTGTCTCACGATATCCACCACGTCCAGCTGGGTCATAGGCGTAGTCTCCGGTTTCTCACGCACAATGACATCGTCCGCTGTAGAAGTGGCTTCGTTTTCGGCAGATGTGGACGAGCTTACTTTGCATTTGTTCTTGTTCAAATGCTTGAGGCTGAGTGATCCTATCTTGGCTTTCGGTTTGTCATTCGGCACTTTTCGCAGATTCGGGAAAAAAAACAGCCTTCGAACGGGACTGGGAGGCACCCACTTGCTCTGGGTCACCGCCGCCAACGACGCATTTACGCTTCTCTTGTTCGGCTTTCTGCGGGATCTTGAAAAAAAAGGGCTAGAAGGCGTAAAGAATTGGCCTCTGTGTTGAATGGCAAGTGACTGCCATGGGTCCGCTTCTTGTTGTGTCGAAGGTACAGCAGAGCTTCGGTTGACGCTCCTCCTCCTGTTGCGCTTTGGAACAGCGACGACTGACATGTCTTGAAGCTGGTCTGTCGAAGCAACTGGAGAGCTGGTCGCGGTAGTGCTATTCTTTTGTTTTTATTGGCGCCAGTATGCCTTACGGCATAAGCTAATAAAAAGAAAGAGTTCAATTTCGTGGATAAAGGTCAGGAGCGGTCGATGCAAAGGCCCGTGCGTCCAGCGCGTTAAGTCAGGTGGTTGGCCGGGGTGGAAGTCAAGGCCTCGTAGGTGGCGGGTGCGAGCCTTGTGAAGGCCCGGACAGGTCCCAAGAAGGTCATAGTGCGATTCCGATGGTAGATTTGGAACATATGCACCGCAAGGAGAACGCGCAGCTCGCGCTCGAAGTACACATGCCTTGTTTTCCTCAACTTGGTGGCTCCGACCCACTAAGGAGGAGGAGAAAACTCAGGTTGATAAATTTATTATCATTATTATTTGATCTTGATTTGCAAAAATTAGCGCAGCTTGCACTAGTGGCGCAAGGCTGGAACCAACAGCGGAGCTGGCCAGCCTTGTTTCTATTTGTTTTATTGCGGTAGCAATTATATGGACAGTCTCGGCTGGATTTTGGCGTCGCCGTCATTCACCGTATATGTATAAGTATGTACACACACACACACACACACACACACACACACACACACACACACACACACATATATATATATATATATATATATATATATATATATATATATATATCAAAGTCCCAAAGAAAAGTAATTCAGAAAAATGCTTCCGAAGCGCGGAATCAAAGCAGCGACCTGTCGTTCCGCAGCGCGTGGCGCTAACCACTACGTCAGAAAGCGCAGATCCTTCAGGTAGCTAACGGCGAGCGTTATATACACACCCTTTGCCGCTGGCAGGACTCATAGAAGGCAGGCGCTTATAAGCGTTTCTTCATTACCAGCGAGATGGCGCGAGGAGCGCGACTGGCGGATTTAAAAGTCGTCGGCGAGCTCGCTCGCTTCTTCTTATGGCGAATTCCACTGGGAGATCCGGAGCGGCCGCCGAAATCCTGGAGCGAGCACTCGGATTGTACCAAGCCAAATCTGCCAGTGGAACGCGTGAATGCTCTGCGTGAGGTCGCTCCGGAAGTTGTTTATGCATACGTCACGTAAATTGGCTCCGGGAACTATTTCTGCTTCCGCTCTGTGCGTTTCCATGAGTCGCCACTGCAAAGCGCGCATTTTGACCCCGCAGTGGCGTAAAGCAGGCGTGCCATTTTCTTGTGTTGCCCTGACAAATATGGACGAGCACATGGAAATCTCTTCGATGTAGCCGATGATCTTCGGGCGTGCGCACAGCGGGTCAGGGAACCTTTCTTTGAACACAATTTCGTAGAGCACGTACGGTTCGTCGTCATCGCTGGTGCTACTACCGTCAGAACTCGTGCTCTCGCTGTCACTCAGAGCAAGAAGCAAACCAGAAGCTCGCCCAGCAGTCAAAAACGCCATTTTAGTAATGTAAGCAAGTGCACAGGGTGATCAGACCCAACTTTAATCACGCTGAAGACAACCGAGTTGCCCGACTGTACCGGAAATGACGTCACCGCGTTGCCGGAGTTCCGGCGAAATCCACCTCTGCAAGACGGAGCAACTCGGAACGCTCCGTCGCGGGGTGGGTTGCTCTGAATCTGCCAGTGGAAAACGCGAACTTGCTCCGAATCGACCAGTGGAACGCAGATTCTCGATCGCGGAGCAAGAAAACTTGCTCCGGCTCGACCAGTGGAATTCGCCATTATATTTGCGCAGAGAGAACCTTGCCCTTCCGCTGTCTGCTCGCGCGGTTTTATCGAGGTGAGGGGAAGAGGGATGCTTCGAGCTTTCACCGCGATGTCCGCGCTCATGTTACGGAGCGTACGAAAGTCACTCGAGCTCAAGGGACGGCGCTAAACGAACAAACAGAAGATGAGCGCGAACTATCAAGTGTCAAAGCTCGACACTTGAAGCACGCTAGTTTCCTTCGCTCCTTCGGCCGCCTTTGCAACAGGAGCGCTGTTCAAACTGAGAGTATCCACTGGCGAGCCTCACTTCGTATAGCATTAGTTTCTTGCTATCGCATTCATTGCTTCGCCCTTGCGGCGAAACTGTGACTTTTTTATCTTTCTTACTTTCTCTCTTTCCATCCCTTTCCCCTTTTCACTCTCTCTTTCTCTCTCTCTGCACTCGTTCTCTCGCCCATCCGAGTTATTGCATCCCAAGCCGGACAAATCGGCGCAACGGGCGCACGTGTTAGGAGAGCAAATCAGAAGAGGACGAAGGGAGCACGGGCTGCCCATGATGATGATAGTTTCTTGTCGAGGCGAACCAGGAGTTTGCTAAGCTTAAACAGCTCCGCTGTTGAAAACACACAAGGACACAGAGGAAATATGAAGGGCCGACAACTGCCACCTGAAGGGGCCCACCACCTGCCTGCTCCTTTCGGAAGGGGAAAACAGAGAGGAAAATAAGATATAAGGAAAGAACGAGAAAAGAAAAAAGTAATACAAATAACACAGACGGGGACAAAAATAAGTAGTAACATGGAAAAATGTCTATAAACGCGAGGCCAAATTGGTTTTGTTTATGAAAATTAGTATAGGGCTCGATGAACCCTGTCACACCGAGCTGCGCATTCTCCCTGAAACAGGCAATCGAAGTGTCGTGCAATAAGTGTCATATTCCTTGACGAACGGTGCCTGCTGAATAACGAATGCGGGACACTCTAAAATAAGGTGTTCAAATGTCTCACAGGGGTCACAAGACATACTAAACGTACTGTCCACACGTCCTTGACGACATAATCGCTCGCGCAATAACGCAGAGCCAACTTTTAGCTTATATATAACAGGGCTCTGTCACGACGAGGCAACCCACGACCACGAACACGGGGAGGAAACGTTGCTCGGGGTGCTTCTTTAGGTGGTGTGGGCGGATCAGTAGACGATCGTTGTCAAACATACATGAGATATCTTGGCAGTCACACTCGTTGTAGGCGCAACTTGAAGCAAGGTGATCAGCCTTTTCATTCCCAGCCATACCCACGTGCGAAGTATCCACTGTGAAATGAGGGACACCCCACGAGAAATAATTTTACTGACCGATTTTACGATATTGCATGTAATTGAGCTATCCAGCTGCATCTTTTCTCAATAGTAGGCTAAGGGCGGCACGGGAGTCTGTAAATATGGCCACCTTCGATGCTCCTAGTTCTTCTTGAACATATTTCAGAGCAACTTTATTCGCTGACAGTTCCACATTTTTGATGAAGATGGGTACGGTATTCAATAAAAGCACCGAAGATATAAATGAAACCGCACTTGCAGACTTGCGATAAAGGGCCGGATATCCAGAGATCCATTAACTCAGTCACGTGTTATTGTTTTTTTTTCTTTTTTTTTGGACGGTGCGTGATTTCTTCATCATTACTGCTCGCGCACCGTGTTCATTTACAATTTTTTATTCATATGTTCCCGTATGTTTACGTGAACATACGAACAAATGCTTTCTTCGAGTCTTTTGAAAGGTACAGAAGCTTTGCTACCGCGTGCTTTTCCTGCAGCCGTCTCAGCCGCCTATATATGAAATTTACACACGCACACACACACGCACACGCACGCACACTGGCACACGCACGCGCACACACGCACACGCACAAGCACACACACGCACACACACACTTATGAAAGCTGGCGTCGGCTGCAGGCTGCAGATTCGACGGCAGTTGGCCGTTTCACGAAATCAGGGCTGGTCGGGACGAATATTTGCAGAAAAGAAGACAGGCGTGGACCAAGGTTAAATACTACTTAAAAAGAAGCTAACTTCCCATCCTTCGCCAAAGGATAGGCAGTTATAGCAATTCACGAGTGGAATACACAAAGTAAGGTACGGAGTTTATGAGCCCTATGTTGCGGTAAACATCCGTGTAACAGTTCAGTTAACACGCATGTTACGCGCGCACAGCTATGACCAGGACAAGTGTCTTCCACATTTCTGGCCTGTTGAAGAGCACGAACAGATGTGGAAATCGCATTGGGTAGCCTCTCACTTCAACGTGTCTGCGAAAGCTTTAGGTAATGCTATATATCTTGAACATTCGGCGCAGACACGGCGCAGACGCAGCGACCAGCCATCACGGCTCTCTTAGCCTCACATCTAAGGAACTTTTGATTAAATAAACGTTTATTATCTTTCACTCTCAACCTTTTCGCCCGAGATAGGGCGCGCGGATTTGTTCTCTATCTTCGAGTTCGCTTTACCCGAGTTTGCTACGAACTCAAGTACACACTAAACAAATTCTGACCCATTAGGGTGTAAAAAAGGGTGCGACACCCTACTGCACACCCTTCGAGCACCCTATTTGGACCGCAGCACCCTACAAGCGGAACTCAAAGAGGGTGCATCAGAAGGGTGCAAACTAGGGTGCAAGAAGGGTGCTACAACTAATGGGTGCTGAAGAGCGCTCATAAGGGTGTACAGTCGCCGACAAAAGTTTGTGAGCAAAGTGGTCAACGAACATAGCCAACAGCTTTTAGAGGTCACCTGGTTGGCCACCACGGTCACATTGGAATCCCTACTAAAGTAGCGGATATCTGAGTGGCGGCAGCGCCAGGTCGAACCTGAGTTCTACATTGGTTCTGGCACTCGTGTGGTCTCGGCCTCTTCGGCTCACGGTCGGCGCTGACCAGGCGTTGCGCTACAAGCCCTACAAGCTGACTAGCCATTGTCTGTATAGGTAGCTTGTGGAGCTACAACAGGATTTTAACTTTCACCCGTAAAGCTGTCGGCCTCGTTTGCATCTGACGTGGCCGACAAAGGCGTGCACGACCACAGAGGAAGGAAAGAGCTGAGGAGGGGCCCTGACGTCACTCTCGGTGAAGCCGGAAGTCGGCCATATTGACTGGGCAGATCCTCCTCTCTTGTTTACCTGCGAACAGCGCAGTGGAAGGCACGTCGCTCTCTCCGGCTCGAAAGGCACGTGGGCTGCGTGGCGATCCGAAACCAACTGAACGGAATTCAACACGCTGGGCCAGCACGATACCGCTGGCGAAATCATTTCGTGCGTTGCAGTTGAGCACGAGCCTACAGCGAACGCGTTTGCCAGCTCGTTTGTCTACCCTTGAATGCCCTTCCTCAGCGTCCGAAGGGAAAGCGCAAGGAGCGCGCGAGCGTCTGTTGGTGGTTTAGGCAGTTTAGGGGCCTGGCTTTTCTCGCGTCGACTGCGGCGACGGCTTCATCTCAAAATTACTCATTAACGACTCATTAACCATGCCATTAAGTCTATTCTTATGTCATTTAGATTAAACTGTCAGCACAATTACTTTTTTTTGTGTGTGTGACTCATAATCTTCACTTTCATGCACACCTCGAGAAAAACGTTGCACTAAGCATTTTTTCAGGTCAGACGCTTCAATTGAATTTCACAACCCTTACCCACTTGTAAACCTAAATGCTGTGCTTGCAGATGCCATGGTCAAGTAAGGTCATTGCTGTGTGTATGCTGGGTTCTTGTTGCATAGCACTTTGGATGCATTTTCTTTTTGAAGTTTTGCAGTGACTTTGCAAGACTAAGATTGACCCATTGCGTTGCATCGCACAAGGGAATGAAGGGATCAACAAAATTGTGAAAATGGCAGAACAGCGACAGATTCCTTGCCAAACAGCTGTAATGGCATTGCTTGAAAAGGCGCAACAAATGTCTCCTGAGAGTCTGCTAACACACCGTGAGTAGTGTTACAAAGGCTTCATGGCACCTTTTAGACCCGCACTTCATGACAAATAATTTTTGCTGGGTTTCGTCTTACGGCCATGCCATCAGAACACATCTGTACTTAAAGGGACACTAAAGAGGAAAACGAGTTTTCTCGCATTAGTAAAGTAGTCTTCCACGATACCAAAAACATCACGCTTTCTGCGCGAAGACGCTTGATAAACGATAAAACGCGCAAAAAGAAAATACAGGTGGCGACGCCACCTTGGAAATCCGGCACCATTTGCCGTGAAGTCACATAGTTTTGACGGCGCCTGCTTGGGCCTACGTAGTTCCTAATCGGATAAATCGAAGTACATTGTCCTCTGAGGGGGCCAGAGACTTGACATAACGAGTTTGTGGAAATTTCGTCGAGCCAAAGGCGCCAAAATACGTTAAATGCTCTCTGAAGTCTTTTACGTCACGAATTACAAAGTTCGGCGCGAAATTTAAAAATGAAACTTTGAACTTGATTTTCTCCTCTCATAATAAACCTATGGTGGTGAAACAAACTGCACAAGAGTTCTCCGAGCACACTTTATCAATCTAAACCAATTCATTGTTTCTCTTTAGTGTCCCTTTAAAGGTTTAGTTCCTTAAATGGTAGCTTCTAGAGTATATGTGTGTATAATGTTTGATTCTTTAAAAATATCTCGAGGTTTTCAACTCATGTCTGGTGCTGAACTGAAATTCTTTGGTGGCATGTTTCATGTGTTGAATAAAATTAAACTGGTGTAGTGTTGCATAGTTTCATGCGTAGATAAAGAATGTTCTGTAAAATCAGGGAATACTTCACAAAATTAACCTTTCTCACATTTGGGGAACTTTAGGAAATGACTAAAAAAGTGCATTTAAGTGTTCACTATCAATTCTATTACTTTGCAGACATCCTGAAAGTGGAATCTCTTCGGATCCTGTCTTTCAATGTCAAGGAACTCGGTCGTCTGTCATCATTGTTTGGGCAAGAGGGGGTAAGTTTCTTGCAAGTTTGTCCTCATACAATGCAACCTAAATACTAGTTTCGCTCAAAAGAGTACTCAGAAATGTGCTTTGCTTTACGGTGATAGTCCTAGGTCCAACAAAGCTTAATATTCATGCAGCTACTTTACATGGAACAGATATCTGAGCTAATCCAAAAAGAAATAAACGAATTTGAAACGAATTTGAACTTGGCAACCTGAATTTCTGTGAAAACAAGTATTCATTGTGGACAAAAGCCAGGAGATCGCTCTCATGTGGAGTGAGGCCCGCGTGCTTTTCGAAAAAAAGTTTAATTTTGATGCACATAACTGCACATAATAGCTTGCAAAATTTTTTGCGGTACGACAAACCGCACGCGTTACAGCACTGCACCGGCGAATCAGGTTTCACAAGCTACAACACATTGAAGCCAACAAACATACACGGTTTGTGCATATACTGAAGTTGATGCGAATAATGTGTATACAATATACGTATGCAT
This sequence comes from Rhipicephalus sanguineus, assembly GCF_013339695.2. NCBI lineage: Eukaryota > Metazoa > Arthropoda > Arachnida > Ixodida > Ixodidae > Rhipicephalus > Rhipicephalus sanguineus. Next base: position 133,336,211 of record NC_051176.1, on the reverse strand, counting down.
GAGTGTCGTGTGCAAAATACAAACTGCGTGTTTGTGCCGTTCTGTTCTGTCCCGTTCTGTCAGGTCCTACTGCGAAGTTTCACCGAGTGGAATTCATACAACTTACCAAGCTCTCAGCGCTCCTACTCACATATGTAACTTGGAGCAAATGGAATGCAACAAATTTATTATGAAAGAAAGCTGCCGTCTCAAGGATCGTGGGCACTGCTGGCTGTGGTCTCAAAATTTACGTCTGGTACAAACCCAGAATTGCGTGCATATTGTCGGATTTGCTATTCGTATTGTTCATACTTTTTACATTACATTAAAGGGTCACTAAAGATAAACAATGAATCGGTTTAGATCGATAAATTGTGCTCTGAGAACTCTAATGTCGTTAATTTCGCCATCATCGGTTTATTAATAGAGAAAATCAAGTTCAAGGTTTCATTTTTAAATTTCGCGCTGTAATCTCCCCGCGTGATGTCACGGATTTCAAAGTGTATTTATCGTATCATTTTTGGCGCCATTGGCTCAACAAAATTACCCCAAACTTGGTATGTTAAGGTTATGGCCCCTTTAGAGGACAATGTACTTCATTTTTACCCATTAGGTACTACGTAGTCCGTAGTAGGTGCCGTCAAAACATGTGACGTCACGGCGAATGGTGCGGAAGCTTCTAGGTGGCGTCGGCACCCACATTTTCTTTTTGCGCCTTTTCTCGCTTACTAAGCGTCTTCTCGCCGCAAGCGTGGTGTTTTCGGTATCGCGAAAGAGTACTTTAGAAATATTTAGTGTCCCTTTAATGTAATGTATAACCTGCAGGAAGCTTTGTGAAGGGTGACTATGTGCGAAGAGATAAAAATAAATTTCTTATGGTCTGTTGGTGATGGCGCAATATTTTTCTTGCCTCTACAGGAGCTGTGCATTCCTGCGACACCTTGCCTGGTGTTTTCTGGCGGAGAGAACATTGAGGAGGCAGACTTCCTTCACATCAGAGTAGATCGGGAGAAGCTCTTCACAGTTCAGAATGCGGAGGAGGGTCTGGCAGCTGTTATGTCTGCCTACTGGCTTTTCAATTGTCAGCACGAACGCGAGCTCTTCAATGCTCTTGTAGTGTTGGAGCGTCTTTTTCTTAAACTTACCTTGAGTGCTCCTAGAGTAGTCGCCGTGAGTTAGCTGTAATTTGCAGATATGTCTTTTGTTTTGTCTAACCATTTCTGTAATACATATGAAGGAAGGCGACAGTCAATGAGACTATGGAAAGCATATGGGAATGCTGTTGGTCTTTTACGTTTGAGATATTATAAGTCAGAACAAAACAAAATGTGTAGTCACAAGAAAAAATTAAGACAACAGAAGTTTGATCCTGATTCAAAAAACTGATCTCACCGTAGATCACAGCCCATATTTACTATTACCAACCTTCTTCAGCTGTATGCTGTGTACAATAAAATAGTTCTCGGGACTGTATTTGCATCGTGTTAATTATTTATTTTTCATACATTTTCCTTGGGGCCTGAATAATCCGCACTCTCATATGCACCTCTGCCACGCATGTTGTAAATGAGCTCAATGTGGTCAGGTGCTGTATATAGTGCATATTATCTGCTTGTATTTTAAAGGAGATATACGACTGTTGAAATGGTCACCAGTATTCGTAGCTAATGAATCTTTAATTTGCAGGCATGCATGTCTGGATGGTGGCCAAGCATCCATCCCTTGGGCATGCATGTGTGCAGGAAGGGGCCTTGGATTGATGCTGTGCATTGTGGTCCAAAAATGGGTAGCTATAGACCATTTACGCAGTTTGTGATGAAGTGCATGGATATGGAAACACACATGTATTTTTTTACACTATTGCTTGTTTTAAAAGGTGTATATATTCAGTATTGTCCATTTCCACCTTGAACACTGTGCCGTGCATGCACCGGCCCTCCGCAGGGTGCTTCTCGAGAACGCTTGGGTAAAGCGCGCAAACGTAGTGACAGCTGTAAGTGGGACCTTCGCTGCACCACCTGCTATAGAGAACGGCGGCTCCACCAAATCGCGGTTCCTTTGCGGTGAAGCTAACTTCGCTATTGCTATAGCGCGCGCTTATCGAAAATCGAGCACGGTTCTCAAGAACTGCAGCAAGTGCAGCTCGTTCTATCCAGTGCGGCAAAGAGTGAAAACATGAGGAGGGAAACCTGGACAAAACAAGGCACAGTAGCTGCACTTCTCGAGAACATTGCCGGATTCTCGATTTGCGTACATATAGCAAGAGTGAGGTTAGCTTCACTGCAGAGCCGCAATTTGGCAAAGCCGTGGCGCTTTAGAAGACGATGCTGCGGAGGCCGCACCTTCAGCTGTCACTGTGCTTCTGCGCAAGTTTCCTAAGCGCCTGCGAGAGTCACTGCGTGGAGTGCCGGCCGCACGGTGCCCTGATGTTCAAGGTAGAATGGCCGGCATTGTACACCTGTTCAAGTATATTAGCTGACATGTTGCCTGTCACGCGACATTTTCTACAGAGCATAGACCATTCTACATTCGTGGCGATCTCTGGCATCAATCCTAGGTTTTTGCTCCACTGGTACATCTGTGTGGAGCACCCTTTCAGCACCCATATATTAAAGGGTGTTATGGCACGATAGCACCCTTTATAAAGGGTGCAACCATTGCAACCAGCAATGCTTGAATACAGCTTGCTGAACCAGAGTAATACAAATGTAATGTTTGTTAGACTACTATAAAAGCGGAGCCAATACTGGAACCACAGACGTTAACCTGACATGATACTTCTTGCTTTGTTATAAAATTAGATAACCAGCACCACAACCACAATTGTCATTGAACCGACATTACGCCTGCATAGGGTGTTTCTCCAAAGCAGTTTATACACTTGGCGCGGCTCTGTGGTAGAATACCTGACTGCCACGCAGAATGCTTGTGTTCGATTCCTGCTGGGATCCTAAATTTTGTTCTTTGCATTCGTGGGGTGAACGCTGCCGATGCCAGTTCTTCTTAACATTCTCGCACTTAAATGACCAATGTCTGTTCTCGGCGTTCCTGGGTAATAATCTGTCAATCACCTGTGACGCATACCCGTACACCGCGGCCCGTGGTAAACGGGTATGTGCCACACGTGTCTGGAGGAGGGGTTTGGCGACGTACACGACAGGATTTTCAAGTTATTCATGTCATGACCAGACAGTCGTATTCGTCAAAACCTCTTACTTTCCCATGCCAATTTTAGTCTACACCAAGTTAAGGAGGCGATCACGAGAGCACCCAGACGTAGGCGGATAGATACATACGTAGATAGAAACGCTCAAAGTGCCTGGGGTTCGCTAAGAAATGCTCCGCATTAAAAAAAAAAAAAGTCGGATACAGCAACGCACGTGGCGCCACAAACGTATATGCGGCGGTTTACATATTGCGTGCGAGCGCGTCAGTGCCGCTGCTCAGCTAGCATAACAGCAGTGCAGCAGCGCCAACATGAATGTCGCACGTCGCGCCTCCCGCGGGCGTGTTCGTGGGCGTTTCTCCACATTCGGCAAGTTCTTTCGTCCCACTTGGAGCAAAGAAATTTCCAAACCGAAGGCATCAAGTGCACTTATTCTGCACTCTTGCGCAATAGCTTCGTTTCGCTCGAATGTCACAACCATAGCCACCGTGGTGGCCTAGTGGTCATAGACGTGCGCAGATGATTCCCCTTCAGGTGGGAGGGGGGGGGGGGAGCGAAGGTTCATCGCGGCGCCCTCCCTCCCTATTCAGTCAATGTATGGGGCAGCCTTTGCGCTCCCCTCTTCATAGGTGACTAGGGGGGCCGCCGACCCCCCGCGTGCGCACGCCTATGCTAGTGGTTACGGTGCTCGGCTGCTGACCCGAAAGACGCGGCTTCGATCCCGGAGCAGCGACGGTCGCATTTAGATAGAGGCTAACTGCTAGAGGCTCAAGCACGATGGAAGAATAAGAAATGTCGGTGAACTGCGTGAAGGCGCTGGGAGAGCATGACACACGCTCGCTGTAGTTGCTGGCTCTCGACGGTATATGGCGCTGGGGGTTGGAGGACTGTCAGTGTAGATAAGGTATTAGTGTAGATAAGGTATTAAGCCAACTTGAAACAAGAAAGTTTTTTTTTTCTTCGAGCCTGGTGGTAGACATGTCACCGCCCCGTTATAAAGGGGACGCTCATAGCATCCATCCATCCATCCATGTCTTTCTATGTACAGGATTCTACAGGAGTTCTGCCAGGGTTCTGCTAGAGGACGGACGTGTTTTTCGTGGGTTCCGGAATGACAGCGTCAGATAAGTTTTTTTTTTTTGCATGATTCGAGCTTGTTTTTTTAGTTATATGAGTACATAAGCCACTAGATTGAAGCTTAATAAGGCTTATAATTTGGTACTGTTTCCTGTGTGACAGTCGCCTGGTTTTTTTTTATTTGTTTGTTCGGCCACCACGTGGCTGAAAGGCACACATCTGCTTTGAAGTGTAGCATACTTGCGGAGTTTTGTGATACCTTTTGACTTTAAGTGTATCTAATCCGCCGTGTGAACGATCTAGCCATGGTCAGAAAGACCGTAATATGTTCAGGGTGCGGAATGGGATGGAAAATAGAGGTTTGTACGGATGAGAAGACAGAGGGAGCTGACGCCAAGTGTAAGCAATGCGAGTTAGAGGCGAAAATTGAAATATGATGGCTGCCCAGAATGAGCTCATGGTAAGATTCGCCGAGCTGGAGAATGCGTTGGCAACAGAGCGGGAAAAAACGATGGCTATGGGGAAAGGCTTAAGTCAGCCGAGGAGGGGTTAGCAAAGGTAGTCATGATGAACAAGGAAGCAAGCGGCAGCGGGAACAGCGGGGCGTCGACCCCCACAGTGGTAGACGCGAAGGGGGAAACAGGTTTGGAAACGACAGGTGCCAGGGTCACAGGATCCAGCTTCCGCGAAGTAGTTTTGTGAAGGGGAGGGGACAAAACAGCAGTGGCACGCGCTAGTAACCGAGGCAGTGACCAGGTGCGGGACAGTCCAGCAGAAAAGTCGGAGCACGTGATAATCGCCGGGGACTCGAATTTAGTTAGATGCGCAGAAGCAGTCAATTAAAGGGTGAGAGCCGACAAACGAGTTTTAATAGGGAAGTTCCCGGGACATGGGCTGGGAGCAGTGATGAGACAAGCTAGCGCAAAACTCGCAAGTAAGGCTAATGGACGTAACCTCGTGATAATCGCGGGAGGTCTAAACGACGTCTTGAATGAAGAATCAGCCGAACTAGCGACCACATTGGCGAAAGGGGTCGATGACATGTATGCGCGCCATTTCCCCTCAGGTGCAGATAGTTTTATGCACAATACCGGAAGTACCAGTGAGAAATATCAACTTGCAAAGAGCGGTTGTCGACGCAAACAAAGAGATATGGCGAATTAGCCGAGAGAAGGGCTTCGGGTAGTGGATATAAACAGGGAGGTGCACAGGCGGGGCGGTTTCCAAAGAGACAGAATTCACTTCGAGAAGATGCTTGGTCATGAGGTGGGCTGGCGACTGGCAGGACGCGCAGTAGCTTTTTTGGGGGGCACGCGGGCCCTTCGGTGCCCAGGGTAGCTTCTAATGAGGAAAACAACCAGGGGGACTCTTTGACAGGCAGTATAGCGAAAAACCAGAGAAAAGGCAAAAGAAGGGAGAAGGCGCGTGTTGCAATTAGTTACATAAACATGCAGGGTGGCAGAAAAAAGGCAAAATGGTTAGAGATTGAGGAGCAGTTAAACAAGGAACATATAGGTGTTTATGCGGTTACAGAAACACACCTTAGAGACTTGGAAGAGCCACCACATATTGACAATTATATTTGGGAAGGATGTAACAGGATCACATCAGAAAGGAGAGGTGGGGATGTTGGAATGCTAATTCATAGCAGAACAAAATTGGATAGAGTGAAACAAACGTGTTCAGAGCTCATGTGGGTTTCGGGCACAGTAGGTGGAAAGAAAACGTGGCTAGGTGTAGCTTACTTGTGGACGGGGAATAACTGCAGAGAAAAGAATCTGGACATAGTGAAATGCATAAGCACCGATATTAAAGAATTTGGCCATGATGCCGAAATAATCCTTCTAGGGGACATGAACGCTCACATTCATGACCTTGACGGTTATTCAGACACCAATGGCAAGTTATTGCTAGATCTCTGCGAGCAACATAGTCTTGAGATAGTTAACGTGGGGCCTAAGTGTGAGGGGCAGATCACGTGGGAAGTCGGAAACAGGCAATCGAGCATTGATTATTGTCTCATGACAGAAGAAATATATGACAAACTTAGAGAGATGAGAATAGACGAGGAAGGCATTAACAGCTTGGGTAGCGATCATAAACGCATAATATTACAAATGGGATATAAAGCTGAAAATAAGAACATAGAATCAAAGTTTGGCAGCTTGTATCTAAATGACAAACAAATAACAAATATAGCCGCAAGAGTCGAGGAAAAAGTAGACGAACTACCAGGCAAAGACTGGAAGTATAATGAGCTGCTACATGTAATCACGAAAGAAATGGAAAAAGAGAAGAAAACTATTTGTTGGAAAGGAAAGAGAAAGCCAAAAAGTTGGTGGAACAAAGAAATCCGGGAGGCGATCGAGAAGCCACGTGAGGCATCACGGGAGCACAGACAAGCAAAAAAGGAGAAGCGGCCACAGGACGAAGTCAACAAAATATGGGAAATATATTTAGAGCAAAAATCCATTGTGCAGAAATTAGTCGAGGCAAAAATTAAAGGTGAAACTGAACGCTGGATGACAGAGATTCGCGAAAAGAAGAAGGCCGCACCTAGGATATTTTGGAGCCACCTAAAAGCGCTTGGTAGGAAGTCTGTCACAATGCAACAACATATGGTAGATGAAGGAGGAAATCAATTGGAAGGGTATGAAGCGCTAGGTTACATCCGAAAGATAACAGCCGATTCGTTTAAGGTCGCCCAGGGGATTCCCCCGGTGAGTAAAAGTACGCAAAGGAGTGCAACCGACGAAGATGTAGTACTAGAGAATTTCAATTGGATGAAGGCCGAAGGAAAAATTCCTAAGCGCACTACTCCGGGCTTAGATGGGGTTCCCGTCAGCCTCATTAACGAACTCGGACATAACACTAAAGAAGCACTGCTGAAAGCCGTAGAAAAATGCTTACAGGAGAGGGAAATACCAGACAGTTGGCGAAAAATTAGAATGAACTTAATCTATAAGGGCAGGGGAGAAAAGGATAACATTCGCTCGTATAGACCGCTAACCATTACATCGGTGCTATACAGGTTGGCGATGCAGGCAGTAAAATTAAAAATAGAAGCGTGGGTAGAACAAAATGATATTTTGGGAGAACTTCAGAGTGGATTTCGAATCGACAGGCGGTTAGACGATAATCTGTTTGTTCTTACCCAGTGTATATAAATATCGAAAATAGAAAACAGGCCCTTATACGTAGTTTATCTAGATATTACCGGGGCGTATGACAACGTTAATCAGAAAATTTTGTGGGATATATTGAAAGAAGTGGGCATAGGTGACGACTGTATACAGCTTTTGAGGGAAATATACCGAGAAAATACAGTTTGTATAGAATGGGAAGGAATAAGTAGCAGGGACAGCGTTGAAATTAGCAAGGGGCTGAGACAGGGATGTCCTTTGTCCCCGCTGTTATTCATGCTGTACATGGTGAGGATGGAAAAAGCGCTAGAAGGTAGCAACATTGGATTTAATTTGTCACACAAACAGGTCGGCACGATGGTTGAGCAGAAGCTTCCAGGTCTATTTTATGCTGATGATATTGTCTTATTTGCGGACAGTCAAGATGATATACAGCGACTGGCAGATATATGCGGAAGAGAATGTGAGGCTCTAGGACTAGGATTTAGTGCAACAAAATGTGGATTGATGGTATTCAATGATCACGAAGACCATGCGGTCTTTATACAGGGCCAGAAAACACCGAGGGTAAGCGAGTACAAGTACCTCGGAGTATGGATTAATGAGGGGGATAGATATATGGAGGTACAAGAGAAAGCATCGGTAGCAAAGGGAAAGAGGAATGCTGCAATAATGAAGCACAGAGCATTGTGGGGATACAATAGGTACGAGGTGCTTCGAGGGCTGTGGAAGGGTGTGATGGTTCCGGGGCTTACATTTGGGAACTCAGTGGTGTGTATGAAGTCAGAAGTACAATCAGGAATGGATGTAAATCAAAGGACGGTGGGCCGCCTCGCGTTGGGCGCTCACGGGAAGACGACAAATGAGGCTGTAAAGGGTGATATGGGATGGACAGGCTTTGAAGTGAGGGAAGCTCAGAGCAAAATGAGATTCGAAGAGAGGCTGAGGAAAATGAAGAAAAGTAGATGGGCAGAGAAGGTTTTCAGGTATTTGTATAGAAAAAGCGTTGACACGCAGTGGAGAAAAATAACTAGGAGGCTCACCAGTAAATATACGGCTAGCAGTGCGGGCGATATGGCAACAAGGAGCATTAAGCAAAAGGTCAGAGAGGCGGAGAGGACTTATTGGATGACAGCGATGGAAAAGAAGGCGGCTCTGAGTAACTACCGAAAGGGAAAAAACGAAATAAGGAGGGAAAGGTTTTATGATAATTCAAGGGGAAGCGCTTTACTGTTTGAAGCAAGGTCGGGATGCCTTAGAACGCGTAGTTATAAAACGAGATTCAGTAACGAAGAAGAACAATGTACATGCTGCGGGGGAACTAAGGAAACGATGGAACATGTACTGATTGAATGTGGCGATATTCACCCAGATATGCGTGTGGGCACGAGTCTACATGAAGCCTTGGGTTTTAGGGACAACAATGGAAAGCTGAACACGTCCATGATAGAAATAAGTAAGAGACGGTTAGAGTATTGGTGGCAGAAATGTAGAGATAAAGAACAAAAATAAATAATGGGGGAAAAATAAGGTCATTCTGCCTTAAGAGGCAGAGAGATGGACCGAGAATTTATATTTTTTGGTATAATAACATAATTTAATCAATGTAGATAAGGTATTAGGCCAACATGAAACAAGGAAGCTTTTTTTTATCTTTCTTTTTCTTCGAGCCTGGTGGCAGACATGTCACCGCCCCGTTTTAAAGGGGACGCTCATAGCATCCATCCATGTCATAGCATCCATCCATCCATCCACCCATGTCCTGAGCATTGAACTAATGGGAATATGCGAGCACGTAGTCATTTTCCGCTCGCTCTTGCGACAATCCGTCGCACTCAGTAGTGCATAATGAGAAAAAAAAATTGTACCCTGCTGCAATAGGGGGAACAAGATGTGCAAAGAAAAGATCTCGTTGTTATGTGCACCAAGCAGGCCCGTAGCCAGAAATTTTTTTCGGCGTGGGGGGGGGGGGGGCACTTGCTGAAAACCTTGACTATTTAAGAAAAACGCCCATTTTCATGATTTGTTTTCGATAAAATACCATGTGTCATCAAAATTTCGGGGGGGGGGGGGCTGCCCCCCCCCTCTGGCTAGGCGCCTGGTACCAAGAGACGGCGATCTCCAGAAAAAGTGGAGGCGGGCAATGCGGAGGAAACATTGAGTCCTTTAGTCGACAGATTTTGTCCGTGAAAAACATTTAGATCCCGAGCCCGTGTACAAAGAATAGACGGCACACTATAAAGAACACGTTCTGACTGACGTGCCGCGATGGGCGAAATTGTCAAAGGATGCTGTGCGGACAAAGTACCCTCACCGCCTTTCCAAAGCCCGAAAAGCAGGAAGAGACCGACTGAAAGGACATTACCTGTCCCGTAGAAGAAAGCGCTTCATATTACTGGGTGTGTCCAGATAACATCAAACACGAGGTCCCGGTCACCATTCCCGATATTGATTAAATTTACTGTATGCTTAGGCATTAAACCCAGAACAATGGTTTCGAAGTTAGTTTTGCGAAAAAAATTCGTTCGCCCGAAAAAAGATATATATATATAAAATTTGGCCGCAAAAAGCGCTTTCCCGCCAACTTCGCGATTTCTGAATTTTGAGCACACCTAGGGAAAAAAATGGTGCGCTTCTTGGTCACAATATTTATTCCCTTGAAAGAACAAGTGAAATACAATCTTATGAGTATATTGTTTTTCTTGCCTGTCGAAGCACTTTTGAAGAAAAAGAATCACAATCATGTCAATTGTCAAGTCGATGGTTTGACGAAGCATCGTCTTGTCGGGAAGGAGCACGAAGAAGAAACGAGATGAAATAACGCCGACCAAATGAAAGGTTTTATAAACATTAAACAGACGTTTGGGCTACCGTACGGTAGCCTTGTTCACAGTAAAGTGGCCCAGCGAAGCGGGCCCATGTCCGTTTTAGAACGCTGCCGACACACCTGGCGTACGCTGGAGGCAGATTTCCATAATTTCTGTTCAGCGTTTTTTTTTTTTTTTTTCGTAGTCTGGATAAGAAGCGATTCCAGATACTGACGCGAACATCAGTTTCTTTCCTTTGCGATGACGGTTGCCTTGGCCCAGTCAATGTCGTGATTACAAGTAGCCACGTGTTCCGCAAGTGCGTTAGACACCACATTCCTCTTTCTGACGTCATTCACGTGGTCCTTCAGACGTCTCTCAAGGTTAAACATAGTCGCAGACTGCACACGGAATTCTATAAACGACGCCTGGGAACTTTTCTTTCTTGAGTGGGTCCTTCACGTGCACCAGTTCGTGTTTAAGTTTTCGGGCAGGGACATGCGCGACGTGTACGTCGAACGTTCGTAGAACCCGTGCTAATGCTTCACTAACACCAGTGGCACATAGGGAATGGCTGCACGAGCTTGGGGCTGCACAGCTCGCGTAGCGGCGACGTTGCGTGTGCGGCGTTCTACGGAACAAATGAATCTGAGAGGGTACCCGTTGTCAGAAAGTTCACTGCGCACTTTGGAAAGGTCAGAGGCACGGTCAGCGTCACTGGAGCAAATCCTATGTGCCCTCTGTATCAGGGAAGTGGCAACAGAACGTTTGTGGCAGGCCGGGTGAACTGACTCGTTATGTAGGTAGCGTCCGGTGTGCGTTGCTTTTCTGAAGACACCAAAGGAAAGGCGGCCGTTTTTTCTTTCTACAACTACGTCCAAGAAAGGTAGACGGCCAGGTACCGCCGTTTCAGTTGTGAACTGAATCGATGTCTCTGTGCTATTCAAATGCGCCGAGAATGCATCGAAAGCTTCTTTCTTGAAGACGCAAAAACAATCGTCAATGTAACGAAGGAAAATCTTCGGAGGACGGTCAAAGGAGACGTCAAAGCCCGTGTCTCCACCGACTCCACGGCAAGGTTCGCTGCCGTGACAGAAATTGAAGCGCCCATCGCGGTTGCATGCACCTGCTTGTAGACAACATCCTGAAACACAAATTACGTGTTTTCAAGGCAGAACTTCAAAAGTTTTAGAAGGTCGGGTGCGCCTATCGGCGATCTGTCCCCAATTTTTTCGTCGGACTGTAAGGCAGCCTGGCACACCTTAACGGCCAGATCCACTAGAACACTGGTGAAAACAGACTTCACATCAAAGGAAACTAAGATCTCGTCATCGTCAACCGTGATGTCAAGCAACCTTTTCGATGAAATCATAGGAGTTCCGGATGAAAGAAGTGCCTTTTCCCACGAGAGGAGCGAACACGCGATGAAGGCAGCCAGAAAGCTTGCACAGGGGGCACCGAGTGAAGTCCACAATCGGACGCATGGGGATACCCGGCTTGTGGATCTTCGGCAGCCCGTACAAAGCAGGCGCCGAGCCGTTGTGGCAGAGGAGGGTGTAGTACAGAGACTTCTTGTGCAGAGTAACAAAACGGAAGACGTCGGCGAGAAGCCTCCAGCGTACGCCTGGTGTCTCAGCAGCGTTCTAAAATGGACATAAGCCCGTTCCGCTGGGCCACTTTTTTTACTGTGAACAAGGCTACCGTACGGTAGCCGAAACGTCTTTTTAATGTTTATAAAACCTTTCATTTGGTCGGCGTTATTTCAGCTCGTTTCTTCTTCACAAACATGTCAAATTGCACAAAATACCTGTATTTCAGGAATTTATTGCTGCAACCAAGTTAAACTGAGCGTAATAAAAATCAGTACATATTAACTTTGGCATTTGAGCTCCCTCTTAAAATAATCTTCGTGGTTTTATCGCGCTCCGTTTTACTCTACAATTGTGCTTAAACGTAAGTGGCTTACCAAAAACGCCGAAGTTTGAAAATAGTTTTCTGAAAACGGCCATTTTTGATTTTGCTTAAAATCCCTATGATTGAAGTCAAGAACGTTGTCTGCCATTCTGCGTAAAAAACGTTGCATTATTTTGGTTGCTAACAAGTTACAATGAGTCACATGTGACCAAGTCAGCCTAGCGGCCACGCCGGTCGTTATGTGGTGAAAATCGGATACAAGTTGTTCAAAATAATTGTACGCGACATAATCACAAAGCAGCTGCTCCACAACAACAACTGCGCAGATAGGCGTCATGGTGCAGCAAACTTTGTCTTGCGATAAGGGGCTTGACAAACCGCATAATAATAATAATAATAATATCTGGGGTTTAACGTCCCAAAACCACGATATGATTATGAGAGACGCCGTAGTGGAGGGCTCCGGAAATTTAGACCGCCTGGGGTTCTTTAACGTGCACCTAAATCTAAGTACACGGGCCTCAAACATTTTCGCCTCCATCGAAAATGCAGCCGCCGCGGCCGGGATTCGATCCCGCGACCTGCGGGTCAGCAGTCGAGCGCCATAACCACTAGACCACAATAGTGTCTTTTAGCAAGTTACGGAAATACGGTACGCAAATACGGTAAGGGAGTACGGTAGCGTTCCTCCTTTCCCGCTGGTTGTGCTTTGGCCGCTCAACGACCGGGAAAGGAGGAGCGGTACCGTACTGCTTTACCGTATTTGCGTACCGTATTTCCGTAACTTGCTAAAAGACTCTATTGACAAACCGCAGCAATGCCCGTTCGATGCTGCGGGCGCTCACATTACATGAGCAGTGCTGCTCAAAATTCAGAAATCGCGAAATTGGCGGAAAAGCGTTTTAGGAGCTTGCTTCTTTTGCTGGGGGGTCGTCTCTTGTCCCTCCCATCGTGTACGCTAGTTCTCATGCCTCCCGCTAGAGGCGCAGCTGTGGCCTCCGTTGATTAAAGGGCGCGTGCTGTGCTCTCGGTGGAGCACGCGCATTTGAATCGTGCACTTAAAAAAAAAAATTATCTAGTTTGATAGGCGACCGCTAGAGGGTCGCGCCTTAGATAGCGCTCGCTCTTCGCGCGCTTCCATTCTCTTTCGCCGGACAACACTCAGTGCATTTCGCTACCGCTACTCATCATGAACACCGGCATCGCGAGCCCTCGCTGCTGCCGCCGCCCCGGTGCTGGTAGTGGCTTGTGCTTGCTGTCGGTGCTGGCGTCTCTCTTCGGCCTCGCGATGCAAAGCTAAACGGGCTCGTCGACAAGCGGACCCGGAGGCGGCACGGGCCTGCCAGGCCGCAGCGAAGCGGCGCAAACACAAGCGGACCCCGAGCTGAGAGCCCGCGAAGCAGATGAAGCCATTATACTAAAAGGAAAACGTTCCCCCGAGCTTATGTGATCACTAAATAAGCTCTTGAACAAAATGTATATACTGCACTAATATGTAAATTTATGTATACAGTGCATCGATATGTAAATTATAAACGTGTGTATAATGTGTATATACAATCACACCACAACAATTCTCGTGCCACTTATTTATATGATGATGATTGAGCAGATGCACAGAGGATTCACGGTTTACCGGATTTAACCTCTGGAGCAAGCTCCTTCATCGTCATTCACTTCGTGGATACGCTGTGATTTTTTTTCGGCCATAATTTATTAATTTTTTTTCAGGCGAATAATATTTTTCACAAAACTAACTTCGAAACCATTCTTCTGGGTCTAACGCCTAGGCGTACAGTAAATTTCGCCAAAATCGGGAATGGTGACCGGGACCTCCAGTTCGATCTTACCTGGACACACCCTAACTGAAGATTCTTGCGAGGGAAGTGCCAGTGACCACCGACCTCCATGCGCGTCATCGACTGTTGTATCCGCAACTCTGCGGATGAAACCGGCTAACAAAAATGAAAGCAAAATTTGACGCTTAATCACTGAAAAGAAACGCCGCCACAATAAGCGCGCAGAATCAGTAAGGGCGCACACGCGTAGCGTGTGCCAGTTGCGCAAATATGCCGATTCACAGACATCGTCATGTGACAAGAGGGCTCGCATTTGTGCTTGGCTGCTTCTCATTTCGTGGTCGCCGTTATCTACCGTACTACAAAGCACAGGCGTGCGCAGACAGAGTTCTCCATTAGGTGGGGGGAGGGGAGTTTCAGCGCAGCGGTTGGTCGAGCTCGAAAGAAAGCTAGCTCCGCAATGGATGCAAAAATGACAATGACGCGACGCCGTGCTTTTCACAAAGTCCTGTCATTGGTCCCAGGCTTTCCGGGGTAATAATAATATCTGGGGCTTAACGTCCCAAAACCACGATATGATTATGAGAGACGCCGCAGTGGAGGGCTCCGGAAATTTCGACCACCTGGGGTTCTTTAACGTGCACCTAAATCTAAATACACGGGCCTCAAACATTTTCGCCTCCATCGAAAATGCAGCCGCCGCGGCCGGGATTCGATCCCGCGACCTTCGGGTCAGCAGTCGAGCGCCATAACCACTGTACCACCGTGGCGGGGCCTTTCCGGGGTAAAATTTGCAAGTAAACAGTATTTTTTTTTAAATGCAACATCAGAGGTCTTTCGTCACCATTATCGCAAAAAAAAAAAAAAAAAACGTCCGTAGCCATAAACCTGTGCATTAAAAAAAAGACGTGAAAGGTCCGTCGGAGTAAAAGTATGGGGAAGACTTGGCGCTTTCCTTTAGATGATTAATAATAGTAATATCTGGGGTTTAACGACCCAAAACCACGATATCATTATGAGAGACACGCTTTAGATGATTAATGAGGGCAGCCGCACACTGCCCCCCCCCCCCCTCCCTTGCGCGCGCCTATGGTCTAAACTAAAGGCGTGTCTTTACCACGTAAGTGCACTTTTTCATTGCTCAGTTTACTCGTTTGCGTAATATTAATGACAACTAACAGACAATATTGGCAAGGAAAGTATAAGGGATGTTATTTCTAGAAATTATAATATAAATGTGAAGAAAGTAAAGTGGACGAAAAGATAACTTGCCGCCGGCAGGGACCGAACCTGCGACCTTCGAATAACGCGTTCGATGCTCTACCACTGAGCTACGGTGGCGGTCATCCTCTCGTCCACTTTATGGGGTATATATGTACATTTAAACCTAGGAGTGTTTCATTCATAGGTAGGGTCTCGTTCAGTCAGACTTGGTGCATTGGTCAGGGGTTATTGGTCAGCTCCCACCTCGTAAAAATATCACGTGCTACGTGACGCCAACAGGCAGAAAAAGAGTGTTCCACCCTCGCCGCCATGGCTGCGACCGGCGCTGACTAACACTCCTAGGTTTAAATGTACATATATACCCTATAAAGTGGACGGGGGGATGACCGCCGCCGTAGCTCAGTGGTAGAGCATCGGACGCGTTATTCGAAGGTCGCGGGTTCGGTTCCTGCCGACGGCAGGTTATCTTTCCGTCCACTTTACTTTCTTCACATTTATATTCTAATTACTAGAAATAACACCTCCTATACTTTCCTTGGCAATATTGTCTGTTGTCATTAATATTGTGTCTAACAAAGAGAACCGAGCCCTTAAAAGTCACTTTGTTTGCGTAAAGAGACTTAGCTTGTCTCCCATTCCGTTCCTTCTCCAAATGTGGTCATCGCGATATTTATTGCTTTTAAGGCAACAAGAGTCTTATTGACAAAGCTTTTCGACAAGAAGCCCTGTTTTGCTATTGGAGAGCTCTTTTGAAATGGCTGTCAGTTGGGCTTGTTGGTTCATGATCTTGAGGGTTGAATCGCGCAAACGAGACAGGGACTAAAAGAAGAGACGACAACACACAGAGCGCAAACTACCAACAAAAGTTTATTTCCTGAGCACACAGTTTTTTATGCACCACTCTTGCGCCACCAGGTGAGTACAACAATCAACTTCTTAGAAACGCGAGCTCTTTGCCAGATAAGTTAACAGACGGCGTGCTGACGCATTCGGGACCTAATCTAACAATGTTCTCAGCGTCGATAATTTCTCTCGTCAATTTATCGTTCTGCGATGCGACAATTGTACATGCGCTGAACACAGGTTGGCATTCACATGTCTTGCAGTGAACAACTCGGCACACTCCAAATTAGTAAAGAGATCAATTGTAAAGCTTTGCTTTCATAATGCTTTTCAAAGTCATGCGAGCATGAAGTTGCGGTTAGTTTTGAGCACCAGTCCGACCGGCTATCTGAAGCAGGTTATCCATTAAGTGTGCAATCCTCTGTAGCTGAAACTTTGCTCAGAAAGCATCGCCAGATGCCCTCAACTGAGGAGCCCTCAAAAACTAGCGCGAAAAAAGTTGCCGTCATACCGTACTTCCACAAGATTTCACACGATTTGAAAAAAGTGGCGGAACCTTCCAAAGTAAAAGTAGTTTTTTTCAGCCCCGCGCAAACTCCTGAGCCTATGCCACCTCAATAGTAGCAATATGAAATCTAATGCATGCACTAAGAAACACAAAGTCACCTATGTTCCTTGCAAGAGTAATGTTGTGTATCGGATTCCAATTTCGTGTGGTAAGATATATATAGGTCAAACCGGAAGGTGTATTAATGACAGACTTAGAGAACATAACAACAATGTAAAAAATGGACGTGACGGATGGCTTGCGATTCACTGCAAGACATGTGGGTGCCAACATGTGTTCAGCGCATGTACAATTGTCGCATCGCAGAACGATAAATTGACGAGAGAAATTATCGAAGCTGAGAACATTGTTAAATTAGGTCCCGAATGCGTCAGCACGCCGTCTGTTAACTTATCTGGCAAAGAGCTCGCGTTTCTAAGAAGTTGATTGTTGTACTCACCTGGTGGCGCAAGAGTGGTGCATAAAAAACTGTGTGCTCAGGAAATAAACTTTTGTTGGTAGTTTGCGCTCTGTGTGTTGTCGTCTCTTCTTTTAGTCCCTGTCTCGTTTGCGCGATTCAACCCTCAAGCTCTTTTGGATTTCGCTGAATAATTTTGTGCATCCCGGCTCAGTATCGATTGTTATTACGAGCCCTTTTAGCGTAATCTTTCTGACTCTTTTTCTTCTTTTTTTTTTGTGAATGCGGAACTGGCTTTGATGGTATATTCTATACGTTGTCTTGCTGTACCTGCCCGAGGTGCCTCACTAAGAGTGGGCCAAGTCAGGAGACACACTCTGCTTTTGCCCCCTTCGTGGGCATTTTGTGAAAATGCCCAAATAAAAATGAAATGATATGAAAAAATGAAATGAAATGAAATGGTGCGCACCCTCTGCAATAAAGCGGATTCTGTCGACGTTTAGATGCCCGCATCGATATCCTTTTAAAGCAATATCAGTTGAAGCGCTATATAAAGAACATCAATTCCAGGATAAAGATTCTTTGAAAATAGAGAAGGAAATATTGTGTAGAGTAGCGCAGTAACAGTCTCTCACTAGAGAGCACCACAACCTCACTGCTCGGGGGAATTGAAGAGGAAGAAATAGAAAGAGAGGACGAGCTGCGGAGCAGCAAGTGATGCATGCGTCATTTTGGCGGCAGGAAGGGGAGCTCGGCAAGGTTTGCAGCGTCGCTGAGTGAGTGAGTGAGTGAGTGAGTGAGTGAGTGAGTGAGTGAGTGAGTGAGTGAGTGAGTGAGTGAGTGAGTGAGTGAGTGAGTGAGTGAGTGAGTGAGTGAGTGAGTGAGTGAGTGAGCGAGCTCATTACTCAGTCGTTTTGCCTAGAATAATTGTGATACCCGTCCTATCCATGCGCGCTTTGTTTTTTCTTGCCATTCATTATACGCATTCCGAGTGCATACCAATCCAAGAAACGACAAGAAGGGGAAGAGTGCATACCAAGCACGTCTAACTTTTATAGTTCCCATTTCACTTTACTTCGCCTTCTTTCTACCTTTACGTAGAGCCCCCAGAAATTGCTACGTCGATACAAAATGGGCAGCCAGGCCACTCCGCGTGCGCGTCCAAATCGTTGGTCGCCTCCACGCTAACCGCTGCCACCTTCCCTGTACGGTGGCCGCGAATCCACGTCGGTCGTGATGCGAACTGGCGGGCCGTGACGGCTGTCTCTCTCTCTGCTGCCGGTGCGGTAGTCCGTGCAGCTGCCTGCTCATTGCACGACCGAGAGGGTGACACTATCGGGCGCCTCCCCGATCCATCGCGCCCGTAGCTACGTCGGCGATGACGGGGCAGAGGATCGGTGTGCTCTGGGCCGCGAAACCCGACTTGACCTGGCCTTCGCGACGATACCCGACGACTTTCTCAAGGACCACTTTCCCCGTAGTATTTCAGACAGGCGGAGCAAAAGAAAAGTGAAAGGTCTCAACAACTCCGGAGGCCTAGACAGGAAGCAATACCGCGAGTTCCTGATTTTGATCACCGCCTTCACTGAATACATACAGATGCCGGCAAGCGGAAGAGTCGAGTCGCGAGCAGCGGACTTTTGCGCGGTTCTATTTCGGACGTTATATGTTAGTTTTTGTTTAGGCATCCTTCCTGGTGCCTGAATAAAAAAATAATTGCACCGAGTTATTATGTGGTCAACCGAGAAGAGCTCCATGAGTGCAGAATTGGCACCTTATGGAAAGAAAATGATGCAAGGATACGTACTTACCAACACGTTGCGACCTGAAAAGTGCACAAAATATGCCAGACGCTTTAGAGTCTATTCTTGGGTACAAGCTACGGATGCCGCATGAACAGGCCAGGCTACAAAACTGCAACAGAGTAAAAATAAGGGGCTGAGGGCTGCTTGATTTCCCGAACCAAATTCAAGTGATCGCCGAAGCTGACGTCGGGGAGGATGCTATCGGAAGAGTGAAATTATTTACCGAGAGGCGTGCCAGTAGCACGTGGTTAACGGCGGTCTGAGCGGTCACAACGTTTCTCTCTCGTTTCCGAGGCCCTTCTGATGTGTCCGCTGGCAGTGTTAGCTAAGTCTGTCTGTTGAACCCTCACCCGAATCGGGCTGGACAGGGTTGATTGGGACATTACCAATTGACCTTACTTCGTCGTGTATCGTGTGTGTTGCATTTCGTTCTCTGTCTGCAGAAAATCTAAGCAGGCGCGTCCCTGCAGCTTAGAACACATAAGTCAGAGCTGATAAGTCATAAGCTTATAACTCGTAAGTCAATAAGGCTTCTGTGGCCATCCCGTCAAGAGCAACGACCTTCCGAAGGTATGTGCATTGAGGATATTAATGATGCGTCTGCGAGTCCGAAATCGTGTATTGCGTGGCATCCTGACTACCGTAATTAAGACATCAGTGAACGTAAAAAACGCCAGGCCTGCGCGGAAAGCGCAGCACAGTCACATCGAAAGCTGGAAGAACTGAACTGAACTGAACTTTATTTGGTCCTGAGAAGAGCAAGTCCCCCTAAGGGGGCTCGTCCGCAGGCCGCGACAAAGGCATTTCTAGGCATTTCTAGAGCCCGCTATAAACTCTCTTGTGGCTACTAATACAAGTACACTAGCAACGTACCCACTACGCCGCAAATCATAATTTTTGTGAAGTTGGGAAGCACCCACCACATTATTCGCCATTCTGCGGAGAAGCGAGGTACCATCTGTAAGGCATTATGTGCACTTTGTTGATGCGACGGTTGATGACGATGAATTATGGCTGATCCCTTTGTAATGGGTTGGAAGCTTTAAATGACCCACTGCTTACCGTATTTACGCGAATCTAGGCCGGCCCCGATTCTAAGCCGACCCCTGAAATTCGCAAGGCCAGAAAAAAAAAAAAAACTTAATCATTGTACTCGAATCAAAGGTGCTTCGACATGCAAGAGAAATAACAGACTCATAAGATTGTATTTCACTTGTTCTTTGAGGGGAATAAATATTGTGATCAAGAAGTGCGCCGTTTTTACAGCGAAAGCTGTTATGAGATCCATTTCACCGGCCGTTTTTGGCGCCGTAGTTGTCCGCCGCCGCCGGTGTCCGTAACCACTATCACTCGAAATAAGAAAAAAAAAACGAAATAAGATTCCAGGATGGAACGAGGTTCGAACCTGGACCCTCTGCGTGGGAGCCCAGTATTCAACCTCTGAGCCATTCCGGTGCTTGAAACTGCTTTGCAAAAAGGTCCTCTACAGGCTTCATGTCGGGAAGGAACCACATTAACGTATGCAATATAACGTGGTAGAAGACTAAAATAAACACCAAGCGTAGCACAACGCGAATTCTGTAATCAGGCGTCACACAATGCGACTTGCGCAACGAGAAACTTGTTCAATGCTTCCAACCCATTACAAGGGGCTCCGCCATAATTCTTCATCGTCATCAGACACAGCATCAACAAAGTGCGCATAATGCCTTACATGCCGTTTAGCAGGTACCACGGCTCTCCGTAGAATGACGAAAAATGGCATAATGCCTGCTTTCCTACTTCTGAAAAATTACAATAATTTATAGCATAGTGGGTTCCTCGTAAGTGCACTTGTTGCCAAGGAAGCCCATAAGCGCATGATCCATTTCCTCGGGGTCCCAGTAAAGTTCTTCGTCCCCCCCCCCCCACCTCTCTCTCCCACGTCAACGTATGTTATACCGCATGGCAAATTACATAACTGGTGGGCCGTTTAAAGCTTCCAACCCATTACAAAGGGTTGAGCCATAATCCTTTATCGTCATCAGTCTTCGCGCCAACAAAGTGCACATAATGCTTACAGACGTGTAGCTGGTGCCTCGCTTCTCCGCAAAATGAGGGATAATGGCTTAGTAGGTGCTTCCGAACTTCACAAAAATTGTGATTTATGGCGTAGTGGGTACCTTGCTAGTGAACTTGTATTAATAGCCCCAAGAGAGCTTACAACGGTGCTTTAGAAACGCCGCTCTTCCAGCTTTCTCTGTGACTGTGCGGCTTCAGCGCAGGCCTGGCGTTTTTTTCCCCTAGGTGCGCTCAAAATTCAGAAATCGCGAAATTGGCGAAAGAGTGTTTTTTGCGGCCAAAATGTATATATATATATATATATATATATATATATATATATATATATATATATATATATATATATATATATATTGCGAACAAAATTTTTTTGCGCGAAACAAACTTCGAAACCTTTGTTCTGGGTGTAATGTCTAGACCTACAGTAAATTTCATCAATATCGGGAATGGTGACCGGGACCTCGTGTTCGATCTTATCTGGACACATCCTAAGGCAGAATACTATAGGCTCCCACGCAGAAGGCCCAGGTTCGAACCTCGTTCCATCCTGTATATATTTTCTTATTTGTTTTTTTTTTTCTTATTTCGCCCGATAGTGGTTACGGACACCGGCGGCGGCGGCGGACAACTAGTGCGCCAAAAAAGGCCTTTGTTGTGATCTCATAACAGATTTCGCTGTATAAGAGCTTCAATTGCGAGCTTCCGCTCCGCGAGCAAAGGCACTCGTTTGTTTTGAGTGTGTGTTCCATGTGTATGCCAATGAGCATTTTGTAGTAGGCCTAAGGCTTTGCATTAATTTAGTTTGCTATCGCTTGGTTCCGTCTGTTGTCTGTGTAAGTTTGAGAGCATGCACGGGGCTTGGTGATATGCGTTTTTATTACTTCCATTTATTCAGTACACGTTACAAGGTAGCCATATAGAATGCTATCACATTATTCGGTGCTTACATTTTCAGCAGAACGGACATTTGAGCTATAGTTGGCATGTTTTCATCTTGATGAGGATGAGGAGGGGCGCCTGTGTCGTCGTTTTCTTTTTCTTTAGTCTCTGTCTGTAAGTGCCCCCCCCCCTTTTTTTTTCTCGCATTTTCAATGAGGTAGCAATATTTGGCTATCCTACTACACTTAGGTCTATCTGTCTGTCTGGTTTTGATGCAATTAACGACCGCATGAAAATAACGAGAAAAAAATGGCGGCTGATCCCTCCGTCATAGGAATCGGTATAACACGAAAGTGAAACGTGTCGTCACAGAAGTAGTTTATTGTTTAATGTGAATTAGTATATGAGAGCTTGTACAATGTCTACTGTTGTTTGGCCGATATAGCACCGCTTGATGCGGACGCATCTCACTCACGTTGACGCCAAGTGGCACATCTCCGTACCGACGACTAACGCCCATGATCATGATTTAACCCTTGCGGTAGCTGATGTTGTTAACAGATACATGGACACCGCATATGGTGAATCCCGCGCAAATATGGCATCAACAAGCAGATAATAAACACTGATGCTGGATATTCACTCCTTCAAAGCGTCGTGAAATGCGAAGAGAAACACTACGCCCGTCGTGTCTTCCCTCTAGCCTGGCCGTTACTTCTCATAGGGCGAGCGGGGAACGCGGTGCGACAGCCAGGCGAGCGTCGGAGAGCTATTTCTCGATATGAATGGATGCTATGAGCGATGGATGCTGTGAGTCTTGTTGGACCCCGGCATAAAACACTTTCGTGTTAAAAAAACACTGCTACCCTCTCTTCTGCAATTCGCGCTGATGTTTGCTTTCCGCTACTCCTGTGGTATGTGTAAAAAAATCTACATCTGCACTTCAGCCACGTGGAAATCCCCTGAGGGAACTGCGGAAAAAGTAAACGCACAACAAGCGCTGCGAGAGCTTCGACGCAAGGCATATTCATCCGCGCCTATAATTTCATCCGTTTTGAGGCATAGGTATAGAAAAATAAACATGAGCCGTATTCGTTTTTAATGAAATTAAACATGACAAGTACTCTGAATCAGCAAACTTACGTGTAGCGATCACCAGTGGTTGAACAAGCGCGTTTCAGGAGCAAACGTTTTGGCAAAAGCCCCCAGTGTAGGGTAGCGAACTGGACGTGCGTCTGGTTAACCTCCCTGTCTTCCCTTGCTTCTCTCTCTTCTTTCTTTTAAATGCGAAGCATCTCTTAGCGAACCCGACACTTTGAGCGTATCTATCTATCTATCTATCTATCTATCTATCTATCTATCTATCTATCTATCTATCTATCTATCTATCTATCTATCTATCTATCTATCTATCTATCTATCTATCTATCTATCTATCTATCTATCTATCTATCTATCTATCTATCTATCTATCTATCTATCTATCTATCTATCTATCTATCTATCTATCTATCCGCCTAGGCCTGGGTGCTCTCATGATCGCCTCCTTAACTTGGTGCAGACCGAAAATTGGCATGGGAAGGTGAGAAGGTTTGACGAATATGACTATCTGGTCATGACATGAATAACGTGAAAATCCTGTCGCCAGGGGCGTAGCCAGAAATTTTTTTCGGGGGGGGGGGGGGTTCAACCATACTTTATGTATGTTCGTGCGTGCGTTTGTATGTGCGCGTGTATATATACGCAAGCAAAACTTAAAAATTTCGGGGGGGGGTTGGAACCCCCCCCCCTGGCTACGCCCCTGCCTGTCGCGTACGTCGTCAACCCATTTCCACACGACACGTGTGGCACATGCCCGTTTACCACGGGCCGCGGTGTACGGGAATGCGCCACAGGTGATCGACAGTTTATATCTACCCAGGAACGGCGAGGACACACATTGGTAATTTAAATGCGAGAGCGTTAAGAAGAAATGACATCGGCAGCGTGGACCCGAAGAATGCAAAGAATAAAAATTAGGACCCCAGCAGGAATCGGACTCAGGCATACTGCGTGGCAGTCACGTATTCTACCACAGAACCATGCCAGCTCTAGAAATTAGAAGTGTGTGAATATTCGAAAATTTCGAATAACGAATCGAATAGCTTTGTATTCGATTCGGAATCGAATCGAATAGCGCATATTCGAATTACCGAATATTTTTTCGAGTACCTGTCGAATAATCAGCATCGACGGGAAAACCTCAAAGGAACAATATGTCGAAAGGATCATTGTCGCTGTTTTAGTAAGTGAATTGCCAAGGTGCATGCAGTTCAAGCTTTTACGGGACTATCCTTATCACAGGACGAAGGAATTTTTGGTTTAAACTGCAGTGTTGCCGAAGCGAATGTGTCCTCAATCCACTATCATTGTCATGAGATTCATGATGTTCATTTATGAAACATCATTTAGCTTTTAGGCCTTAGTGCTATTGACAAGCTAGTGACAAAGTACCACCTCGAGTACTGTAGTAACTGCTGTATTCATCCTGCAGTTAAAAAAATACATCGAAGGCTCTGGTCGCTACTGTATACGAGCTTACCTCAGTTTACATAATTGTGGTACCTTTTGTTGGTTAAATGTAACGGTAATGTTACTTTGTTAAAGTTTGTGAATATTTGTTTGAAATAAAAAAAAAGCTGTAGAATTCTAACCTTGTCCTAAAAATGGTTGCCTTGCTATTCGAAAAGTCTTCGAATAGTATTCGGTAGGATCACTATTCGATTCCTGTTCGATTCGGTTCTAAATTTCACTATTCGTACACCCCTACTAGAAATGCTTTGGAAAAACACCCAATGCAAGCGTAATGTCGGTGCACCGTCAATTCAGGTTGTAGTGCTGGCTATCTAATATTATAACAAAGCAATAAACACTACATATGCACACCTACAATACAGGCGTCATGTCAGGCTAGCGTCAATGGTGGTTGCAGTGTTGGCTCCGCTTTCTCAACAGTCTAATAAACATTACATTTGCAATGCTATGATTCAGCAAGCTATATTCAAGTGTTGCTCGACCCCGGAAGAAAACGCTAACGAAAGTTACGTATGATATTCACATCATCGCACCGTAATGCGCACTTCTATTGAATAATGCTGACGTGTGTGCTCTAACATGGGTGCTGACGTTACGTCAGATCATAAGTTACCCTTTAAACGCCAGTGTGGTCGACGTGCCTGTTAAGCCCACGATGTGCACAAAACTACTGCACTTACAAAAACACGTCGATCCACCTCTAACGCTTGCCTCAAAGCCAAAAAATGCTGCATAGAACTACTCGCTGACTACTTCGCATGAAACCGATTCCCACAAGGCTTGGGATCCGCCGAATGTTTTCTCAGGGCATGAAAATTAAATGAAAAGTACATTTACACATGAATAGCAGGCAACGATTCAAATGTACCCTTGTCAAACGTCGGCTCAAACGACACCATCGTTTCTTATTCAATCACATTCGACTACGTCAACTCCTTCAGCTTCTCCTGTCTTGTTTCAAAATGGCTTGTTGACGGACGCCATCAAGCGTCGCTCGCAGAAAAGCGTTGGTCACTTCCATGGCATCCTTTCTCTCTTTTTCTGCAGTTTTTTTCTTGTTCATTGATATACATTCATTGGGTGACATGAATGTTGCGGTTTTATGACACGTGCGAGGGGTTGCGTGACATAAAAACCGCTTAGACACGATGCGCAGCCTTTCTTTCTTTCTTTCTTTCTTTCTTTCTTTCTTTCTTTCTTTCTTTCTTTCTTTCTTCTTTCTTTCTTTCTCGGTGCATCATTCAGCAATGGAAAAGCACTAACTAAGTCTGAACTTCAGGTTCAGGACCACCTCCCATCGAATGATTTAAAAATGAGAAAATAAAGGTGCCGTCCTTCAAGGAACAGCCGTTTCACGGTTTTATCGTATAATTTATGGATGGATTGATGTTTGCGGCGAAATACCATACACGTTTCAAAGAAGCAGACCCGCTGGGGTCACGATGCGTAATGAAATGAAATCATTTTCTCGGTCAAGTGCTATTACAGTAAGTGTAAGTGTCAGAGAGCTTGTTTATATATTTTTTTCTTAACGCTACTCAGGACTACACTAGTTAGTTTCTCTTTGATAAGTACAGAGGTAGGTACACGCAGATTTTATTGAACTTATCCCATTTGTTTACGCTGCAACAGTCAGGGGCAAGGGGGAACAAAAATTGTCCATCACAAACAGATGTTTTACGCCTGCCGCAATCTCCGCTTTCATGATGGACCGTTCATGTGTGCAAGAGGATTCTCGAACTGAAGTTTCGGAACGACTGATTGATTGCTCGATAATCGGTTCAAAGTGGTGATGAATCTTTTCTTTTCTTTATTCTTTTTTTCTTTGCTTCCTTGAGTCGAGGAAGACCGAGTACGCGAACGTACCACAAACAAGAACTGCGGATGCGCGACCCTGTTTTCAGTCGCTACATCAAGACGCTCTCTCTCCCGCAAGGCAGGCGCTCTCGTCGGCGTAGGGAGGGTAGCGCACCAAGAATAGCCAGCGGCGGCGGCGGCGGCAGCGTACGCACGCGGTGGTGGCAGCGGCGGGGGGAGAAGCGGCGCTGGCAAGCCATCTGCAACTTTTAGGACTCGTGCGAGCAGGCTGGAACAAAAGGCGAAACCTGGGTCTACAGAAGGTTCCAGGCGCCGGCCTTGCTGCTTGTTTCCTGCTCGAGCCGTCCCGCGGGCTCATCCCCTTGTGTTCGACTGGCGCCAGCGACCGCGAGCGAACCCCTCCACTCGACCACGCACAGACATCCCAGTCGACGCGTCGCGCACACAGCGCGAGCGCGGGCTCTTGACGGCGCACTACGTGCTCGGGCCCAGGGGGCTCGGACCCGGCAGGTAAAGTTAGGATCCCAGTTCAGTGCATTGGAAAGCAGTGCGGACTGTGACAACCACGCATGCGCTCTTTTACTTCGCTGGTTGCTCCTATAACGCACAGATTCCGCGAATTCGCTGTGGGTTCGAGACAAAAATGTGGAGACATGGAAAGCGAAGCACAATGGCCACAGTAACAAACACTCTGGTCTGGTGTATAATAGCCTTCCCAACTTTCTACTAGTTAAGCAGTAAGGCAGTTCTTCGGGCGGCGCGTAGCCTCTAGTATAGCTCAACTATGTTTTTCAACATGAGTGACAAGTATCAGAAATGGAATTGAATAAGACAAAGACACTATTCACGATAATAAATAAAACAGAACTATCAAAATGTTATTGCCACTGTTTGCACAGCACAATCTTCATGATTCTACCCAGATCGAAACATTGCGTGGGACAAGCATACTAAAGCTCCTTAACTATTCACGTCCCATTTGTCCCTTATAAGTGTACCTCTGCCCATTGACTCTGTAACTTCCCTACGTTCTTTACTACATCGCGTTGGTAGCTAAGCTTTATGACGTGCACCGACAGTGCGCTCAAAGTTGTCTTCTCCACGTAACATTCAAACAGAATCTAGAAAGGCTGTTTATTATTCGCGTGTTTTGTCGGTATTCATAAAGTTCGCACTCACAAACACTTACAAATAGTCTTGACCAATCCGCTGCGCGCACACATCATGCATACACTCTATACTCAAAAGCCCGCTTACATTGATACGTATTACTCCATTTAAACGCACGAAAAGACCGGCGACAAAGATAGGAAGATGCCCACGCTCGTCGGCGCTTTTAAAGGACAAATATTTTGCTTTGCCTGTCGCGTTCACTTTGGGCCCTCTTGGATTATAGCATGCAGGAAGGGGGAGCTGGCAAGCATCACGGGCGAGCGCGTACTGGAGCGGCAAGATTTAAGACCCAAACAGAGTTGCCGGGCGCATTGGAAGCTGTCCTAGCGCCGCTCGTGTAGGGAGCGCCAAGTGCGCCGCTTGGTATTCTTTTTGTCAGATCGAGCGGCGACACTAACCCGACACTCGCGGACTCTAGAGAAATGTTTGTAGGGCTTTAGTGAAAGGTGCATAAAGAAACGACAGCGGCACGGAGACAGCAGGCCTGGTTGAGCTGCCTCGGTTACGTAAAAGGATCGCACTGGACATATAGAGATGACACGGCGTGGCACAAGCGATCAACATAGTATCAATGACAGCTTGTTCCAACGATACTTCCTTTGACAGATTTATATCTATTGCAAGCAATCATCACCTGCCTTTGCGGTGTCGCCGCAGGAAATATATAGTATACATAGGTCGCCGGTAATGAATAACGACGTGTCGGTGACGAAATGGCATCTTATAAAATCAGTGCACCTCAACTCTTATCGAAATTGTGGATCCCACGCTTTGAATAGTGGAGATCTAACCAACTGCGCAAGTAAAACATCGACAAAGGCAGCGGTGGGAAACGAACTAGTGCATCACACAGAGCAGTTGATGTGCGAGCACTTACGCGATAAGTGAGTTATAATAGCACTCTCGCGATGAAGCAACATCGCCGAAGCCGACATAACGAAGTGAGGAACAAAAGACACGGAAAGCAATAAAACCTGGTGATCTGAAGCAGGACGCTCGCACACGGTTGCGAGTAGTAACAGTGCGCTTTAGGTTAGAGTACAATGTCGACCACTTTGCACCCTTAAAACGATTACAATAAAAAAGAACACCCCTTTCTCTAACAAGAGTGAGCAAAATTGGGGGTGTAAGGTTGTTTTGATTCCCCAAATAGCCTTTTGGTTTGCCCAAGGGCTCTTGTATTCCCTATAGCACACTTTAGGGGCTAATTGTGCTATGGGTTATCGAAACACCTGTGGCCCTTACAACAGGGTGCCAGCTGGTAAATGGGACTCACTGATTAAAAAGGCGTTGAATATTATGCCAGTATAGATTAACAAATCTGTCTCTTTACGGGCTATCTACAAGAATAATATAAATTTACGCGTATTGGGTGATTATTTCTTGTTTAATTATGCGGAACAGGAATATCCCCACTAGAAATGAACGGCGGCTCACGATACCATGGCTATATATACCAGTTGGTCGGTGTAAGTCTGTATATCGCGAGCACTCCATGCAGTAAATAGAGAAAAAGCGCGAGCGCTCCATCCTCGTGGTACTCTACAATATGCTATTTTGTCTGTATATATGGTTCGACACGTGTGTGCGCTTTCTATGCTGACGTAATTTGTAATTGGGTGTTACCTGACTGTAGGCATTATTTTTCACTGTTTTTTTAAGTGATAAAGGTGTTTAGACAACTGGCAATCCCCCATGATATGGGTGTTTTGATTCGTGAAAATGTCTTTTTCCTAGTGAGTAAGGGTGTTAGTTATAGACACGGTAAAACCTCCTTAAGGGTGTAAACTGGTTTACTGTGATATCTAAGTGTTGCAGGTCGCAAACTCCATTGTAGGCCTTTCGCGTACTTTTCTGCTCTTTGAAGTTCTTTTGTATACTTCCGGAAGTTGTTTTAACGCTACTCAAGAAAGGAACAACGGCCTGGTGTCAAGAAAACAAAGGAATTATTTTTTCCAGGGCTTCTTCTCTAATTCCGGTCACCTTCGGTATATCCACGGTCACTGTCGCGATTGGCCTGCTATTTCTGGTCAACAGCTCCAGTTTCATGAACTCTGTGAACACCGCCCAGTCCAAGAACATTGGAGTATCTCGCTCTGAAATAACTCGTTATCCTATGCTCACGGCATTCGAAGGCTCGTCTGCGTCGAGATGTCCATCTTTAAGACAGCATACATGTTACAGTGCGGTTGTTCTGTTTCACTGGCGCTCGGCAAAAGTGACATGGCAATTTATTTGTGCTCGCTGCGAAGCAATCTTGAACTGTAAAACTCCTCGCCTAAGCGATTCTGCGCTTTCGAAGAAAAAAAAAATATTGATTAATTCAACGACGGTTTTACGGGTGCATGCAGCGCCTTCAGCTCCCAACACGCCACTGTAGATTCATGTACGACGGTGTGCGTTTGAACAAATCTCCGTCGAATCCCGGCCACTGAGCCGGGATTCTTCATTGATTTAATGACGTCGTTAGCCGTACAGATCATCACGTCTTCGTCATAATTGACGTATTCGTAATCCATCGCACCCGCTGCTGTTATGCACCGAACGCCGTACGAGTTGAATGTTGAATTCCTACGGCTATGACTGGAACACTCACCTCATTTGTCGATGCTCTCGCTGTGATAATTACATTTTCGTGCGTTCTTTTTTGGTTTTCTTTTCACAAAACGTGAGGTTTAACTTGAACGTCAAGCAGCCGTAAAAACGAGCTCTCAGCACACAAACTATATCGTTTGTACAGAGTCGCAAACTAACTAAGGGTGCTACAACACATACAAGCCACATACAGGGTGTTTTTCTTATAGACAATACAGATTTTTTTATAAAAATCCTATGACAGTAAGCCTCTAGCCGTTTTCGCACATGAACTATATGTCGAGGCGGAAAATCTTTGCCGCAGTTAAAATGACACTGTTGCCACTAATTAACAAAAATTTGTTCATTAACTTTTTAAATATTGACTTGAGGGTAAGTGTTTATATTAGAAAGTTGTAGTGCGTGTCAATTTATGGCACACCCATTTTTTTAAAAATCACGAAAGTTGCACGTAGATCGAGATATTCATAATCGAATTTTAAGGGCGAAATCGAAACTGATCGCGTTCGGCGCGCACAAAGTGCGGCGGAACACCGGGACGACTCGTGACAGGGAAGTGACGAAATTCGGACGAAGGCGCGCAGAGAAGCAGAATCTGGTCAGAAAAATGGGCATGCATTCTGAAATACACAAGTAGACAGCTTAATGTTTGCGTGTGATGGGTGGTGCTTATGTGTTTCCTAAACTATAAAGAGGCGCGAATAACTATTTCGCGTGTCTGCAAGAAGAAGCGCCGAAGTGGCAGCCCCTGAGTTTTATGCTTACCAAACAGAGAAAATGTTTTTTTGTGCACAGTTCATGAAACGGATAAGCACCAAACACTACGCGGCAAAATAAGAGGACGCGCGCACAAGTGAGATGACTTGCAGCTTTTCACGAAAGCATACGGCCGCGGCGCGCCTTCATTCAAATTTCCTCGCTCACTTGTGACGGGCAGTTCTGGTCTGACGTAGCCGAACGGTCGCGCTTCGTGCGCACTTTCTATTTCGCCCTTGACATTCGATGAAGAATATCTCGAACTATGCGCAACCTTCGTGATTCGTAAAAAATATGTATGCCATACATTAGTACGCACTACAACTTTCTAATATAAACACCCTCCCTCAAGTCAATAATTAAAAAAAGTTAATTCACGAGTTTTTGTTAATTAGTAGTAACAGTCTCACTCTTACTGCTGCAAAGTTTTTCCGCCTCGACGTGGAGTGCGTGTGCAAAAACGACAAGAGCCTTACTCTCATAGGATTTTTATTAAAAAATCGGTATTTAAAAAAAAACACCCTGTATATATTGGCACAGTTACAGTTAATGCTGCCACACTGCCTCCTCTAGAAGTTGGAGATCAGAGACATAAAGAAATATTTTACTTCTTTACACAAGTGCAGCAAAGGGAACGCCCGACCGCATGGTAAGGTTCGTCGCTTTGTAGGGGTACATTTGCGAAACCGCACTGAGTGGAGAAAGGCAAAAAACTCGGAAACGGATTTCCTGAAGGCGAAGTCGGGCGCTAATTGCTAATGGAGAGCGGCAGCGCATGTCGTCTGTCTATCGTTGAGGGTTTGTACCAGGTTCCACAGAATTGCGCGGGTGCTTTTGAACGAACCGCCTCTCATTCAACTCACCGCCAACAGGCCGCTGTGCCCAGAAAGCCCTTCGTGTGCCCTGCGAGGTTCTTTCGTCGCGAAGGACGGAATTTTCTGGTAAAAGAGAGAGAGAGAGAAAAAAAACAAGTCACGGAATGAAGAGGAGCGGTCCATGATACTGAGCGTTTTTTTTTTTTCGCTTTCTCTGAGCATCTTTCGAAATTTACAAGAAAGGAAAAACGAGCTCGTATAGCATTAAACATTCGACAAAGGGTGGGAACACAAGGAGGGAAGGTTTCTAGGTACACACTAATTTCTTCAGTAGCATTTTGTAACTGCTGTCTTTCTCGTTTTCCGAGGTATTCTCATGTTTTTTTTTCCCGGATCATATTGCTCACCGTGACATTTCCCTGAATTGCTCAAGTTAAGCAATAAACAAGCATGGGTGGTATGGGGGAGGTGATAGAGACAGAGAGAGAGAATCGCTTTAATAAAATGCTGAAGATGTTAGATATTCACCTGACATGCTGCTGCAGGTGCTGGGGGATGATTATGGCACATACACACACACACAAAAAACACGCACACACACAGATTACATTATTTGCAAACGTCAACAGTGCTTTCGTGACGCGTAACGCGCAGCTGGTGCTTTGCCACGCGTCGAGAATATGACGCAGTTCTAAACTCGACTCCCGTTGAAGGTGTAATGCCGCCTGTATGCGTATCGCCTGCAGTCACACAGAACATGTTGTAGGTCCTCTGGGGCGCTACATTGAATGCGTACTGGTGAGTCAGACGCTCAATCTTGATCTTGAAGTAGTTTGTATAGGCGACATTTAGTCTGATGCGGTGTAGGCATGTTTGATCTTGTATATTAAGGTCTCGCGGGATGTAGAAATACCACGATGGATCAGTTTTGTATAGAGGTCCGTATACTGGTGACTTGCATCTGTCCAGAGGGATCACCGGGAGCGCCAAGCGTGTGCTGATACGAGCGTCGCCGCGTCTTTTCTCGAGAAAGGTGTCTCGACCATTTCTCTCCAGGCGTTAATCGTGCTGCCAGCTTTGGCAGCACGATCAACCTAGACGTTGTTTTACATTGCGCAGTGGGCTGTTATCCACTGCAGAACAATGCTGTGATGTGCAGTTCGCAGGCTTTGTTGCATAGGCGTTTGATGAGCATAACGAGTTGTTCCGGAGTGCGTGGGAACTTCAGGGACTGCAGGGCAGCTCTTTAGTCGGTGAAGATGACGCAAGACTCAGCCGTCTGGTCTACGATGTAATTAAAAGCAGCCCGCAGTGCAGCCAATGCAGTGGCTGTAGATGAAGTACGGTGACTTGAGAGTGGCAAAGATTCTGACATTCGCCCACGGAAACCACACGCCAATGGCAGATGATGTAGGCGTAACATACAGCCGTCAGTGTAAATATGACGGTGAGCCTTGTAGCTATTTTCTACGTAGTAAAATATGTTCGTGCTGGTCCCGGTGTATGTCTTTTGTCCTTGAACCCGGACACGAAAGTGACAATTGACCACAAAGGAATCTTGTACGACGGCTCCGTTGGCGTTAATGCACTTTCATTATGCAGCAGGAGCAAGCTCCGCACCACAGGACTGCTGTCTGAAGCAAGCGGATGACCCAGCACTCTGGTGGCATAGCGCAAGTGGACTATAGAAGAAACTCCTGAAGCATTGGAGCTGATAGGCGTGTGCTTCCTGCAAGGGTTTCGATACTTGATGTATTTCTCGGCAGGCTGAGACACACCGCCAGGGCTTTTGCTTGAGCTCGAGTGAGTGCTTGTACGTTGGTTTGGGAAGTACCCTGTAGCGCAGGAAAGGTGTATCGTAAAGACCATCTCCGAGAGCCGTATACATGCATAGCATGTAATGCGGCTCCACGAGGAGTTTGTTGGTGCGCTAAATGGAGCAAAACAAAGCAGGGCGAGATGAATACGCATGTGAACATACAGTTTCACTGTAAAAAAACATGGTTGATGCCTCCGTCATAGGAATCGGAATAACACGAAAGTAAAACGTGCCATTGTAGAAGTAACTGAATGTTTACTGTACATTGATATAAGAGAGTTGGCGCAATGTATATTGATGTATGGCAGTTATAGCACCGCTTAACGTGGATGCACCCACTTTGATGCTTGGTGGTACATCTCCATGCCGACGACTAACGTCCATGTTCAATGATTAAACAAACCCTTGTCGTAGCTGTAGTAGTGAACGGCGAAAGCGTAATCAGAGAACGAGTTGTGATAGCCAGAAGAGCGTCGCATATCGGACGCAGAACTTGGTCGCCATCCTGCGGCATGTTAAAACGTGATTGAACACTACGGCCGCACTAGGGGGAAACGCAAAGCGCGTCTTGCCGCCCCGGTAGCCCGGCCGCAATTTTTCTCGGGGCGAGCGCGTAGGCGGGGAACGCGGTGTTAGACCCAGGTGAGGCAGGCGCGCGTCGCAGAGCTATTTTTGTTTTGATTAGCGTGATGCTATGAGCTAGGCCGACGCTTTTACGACGCTCTAAAGTCACAATAACGGGAAAAGTACCGCGTTCTTTTTCTCTTCGCCGCCGCGCCTTTTCGGCGGCTTCGCCACACAAATGGTCCAGCTCGCTCGCCTCGCTAGTGTCTCCCGCAATCTCCCGGCTGGCGACGAACGGCGCTTTGGAAGTCGATTGTTTTTATAGCCTCAGAAATTAGTGCAGGAACATTACAACATCCCGTATCGTTTTGACACTTCGTCGCAAGCCTGTCGAGGCCTCCAAGAATGCCTGGGTGCTGCGCTTTTGGGTGCAGCAACCGGCGGGAAACGGGCAAAACCCTCTGTGCTATTCCCAGCGGGAAAAAGGATGCCAAGCGACGGGCTTTGTGGCTGCACAGAACACGGCGGGAAAAATTTGCTCCCGCGACTGATACCCACCTTTGTGAGGCAAGCATTTCATTGAGAATTCGCATATGTTGTTTCGGCGAATGTTTGCGCCTACCCTGCACTAGTGCAGCTTGTTTCGCGTGGTTGTCGCAGGAGGTTCATGCACAATAACATTGCCGGGCAGCTTTTAATTATGTTTGGCGTAAAACTGAGGCCTTTGGGCTCACATATAACGATCAGCGCACCAAGAAAACTGACTGCTACAGATTGGTATTGCGTGACGTGACAGTATGAAGAACATAAATAACAGGTGGTAACGTGAAAATAATGGCACGCATGTCATGTAAGGCATGATTTAAATTCCATGTTTATGGTGCCCTCGCGGCCTGTTTGCTGGCATCATATCCACCAAAATCGCTATTGCGTGATGTACGTGAATGTATGACGAACATAAATAACAGGTGGTAACATGAAAATAATGGCACACATGTCATGAAGCCATGATTTACATGTCATGCTCATGATGCTTTCGTGGCCGCATCGCTGGCATGATATACACCAAGATTGGTATTGTGTGACGTGACTGTATGACGATCATAAATACCAGGTGGTAACATGAAAATAATGGCACGCATGTCATGTAAGGCATGATTTACATGCCAAGCTCATGGAGCCCTCGCGGCCGGTTCGCTGGCTTGATATGCACCAAAATCGGTATTACGTGATGTACGTGAATGTATGACGAACATAAATAACAGGTGGTAACATGAAAATAATGGCACGCATGTCATGAAGGCATGATTTACATGTCATGCCCATGATGCTTTCGCGGCCGCTTCGCTGGCTTGATATACACCAAGATTGGTATTGTGTGACGTGACTGTATGATGATCATAAATACCAGGTGGTAACATGAAAATAATGGCACGCATGTCATGTAAGGCATGATACCACCTGTCACTCACGTTCGTCATAGAGAAATATCTAGTGATATTAATTTTGGTATATATGCATTTCGTTAAACGACCGCGAGCACCCCGAGACCATGCCATGTAAATCATGTTTTACATGGGACGCCTGTCATGATTTGCGCGTTATAACCAGTAACTTGTGTTCGTCATACCCTCTTGTCACGCCATACCAATTTTGGTGTGTATCAAGCTAGCGAAGCGGCCGCGAGCGCACCATGAGCGTGGCATGTAAATGATGCCGTGAATGGCATGCATGTTATTTTCCTGTCATCACCTGTAATTTATATTCGTCATACAGTCATGTTATGCCATACCAGATTTGGTGTACATCCCATTAACGAAACGGCCAGGAGAGCACAAAGTCGTGGGCGGCTAGATGGATGGATGGATGGATGGATGGATGGATGGATGGACGGACGGACGGGCGGACGGACGGACGGGGGGATGGATACGTTCGAAGTCGCAGAAGTTCGCTAAGAAACGCTTATACCGACAGCCGAGCGCGTAAATGCCGCGCAGTTCGCATTTATTTATCGCGTCGCGTGCGTGCGCGTGTAGGCAAGTGAAAACTGCCGCTATTTCTTTCCAAATCAGTTAGAGAATAACGGTATGCTTCATTCGGGGCTGCAAAAGCGCACGCAATGCGTAAAAAATGCGTCACTCCGCGTGAAATAACACCGTGCCGCCGCAGCTGCTGCCGCGCTGGACCAAATATGGCGGCGGGCAGGACGGTCGCGGAACTTTTCCCGTTCCAGTGACTTTACGACGCTCGGGTTAAGGTTGCCACCTCGCGGTGTGTTAAGGCACTGACAAAATTGCACTTCTATGAAAACGCGCCGAATGGGACGAACGTGTAAAGCGTTGCAGGTACTAATCGCGCAGACCACAGTAATGATGAATTACTTTACGTTGCCGCTCCCAGAGTGCAACACCACCACGCCGACCGGAAGAGTGGTAGATATAAAAGGCGCGTTTGTAAGCCTCTACAGTCTGTGACCGTGGCGCAGTGGATAGCGCGCCCGGCATCTGTTGTTTCGGACCGAGCGGTCGTGAGTTCGATGCCCGTTAATGGAACTTTTTTTATTTGCCATCTGATCGTGTACATTTTTTCTACGTCATTTCCGTGACGGAAATACGTCGCTGAAGTCTTGGTGGACCCTGGCATAAAACACTTACGTGTTAAAAAAAAATTATGGCAGCTTCGCACTAGTGGTTGCCTAGCATGAAGGAAGAGCGCAGCTGGGTGGCCTTCCTTGTTACTCTTTATTTTTTGTTTCTTTCTTCTCTTTCTTTCTCTTTCTCTGTGTTCCTTGTATCTCTTTTTTGTATCTGTTTCTTTCTATATATTTCTTTCTTTCTCTATTTATTTCTTTTTCTCGCACTTTCCATCTTTATTTCGCTTTCTCTCTCCGTCTGCTTGTTTCTCTGTCTTTCGTTGTTTCTCTCTATTTCTTTCTCTATTTCTTTCTTGCTCTGTTTATTCTATCTCATTTTCGTGTCTGTTTCTTTCTGTCACTTTCTCTATCTTTCTATAGCTTTCTCTGTCATTCTATCTTTTTATGTCTGTATTCCCTTCATTTTTCTCTATTTTTCTCCTCCTCGCTCTGTCTCTATTTCGTTCTCTTTATTTCCTGTCTCTTTCTTTCTCTCCCTCTTTTTCGCGTGTTCGTTTTCGTTTCACACTCGCACCCACTGTACAAGTTAGTGGGGCTTGCTCCATTCCTGTGGCGCATTCCCACCTGACGAGTTTTGCATTACGGAGCACAAGTTACGGATAGCTTAAACAGCTTCAGAGTAAAGAGAATGAGGAGAGCGCGTGCCGCTTCATGATGATAATAGTTTTTTTTATGATGGAGCACAAGTTACCGACAGCTCAAACGGCTTCGCTGGTAAAAAGAAGCTAGATTCCAGTGCAGACCTAAAATTTAGATACGCAAGTGGGAAGGTTGGAAACAGCGTTGATCTCGCTATTTTATATTTATACGTATATCTAGTGAAATGGTGTGAGACAAGAAGAAGCACATATGCCGCTGTAGGCAAACCCTTAAAGGAATACTGACACAAACGTTTGAAGGCGCGATAACTTGCGAGATAGGTTCATGAGTATACATATATATAATCTACAAGATGCCAATGGCTAATTTAGCCCAGAGCATATTGAAGTCAATCTTTATACTCATTCACACTTGCGAATAGCGCCGGTTGCAGTCGCGCGACTGAAAAATGGAGCAGCGAGCGACAAAAGCGACCATTTGCGAGCACTTGCGACTAGTGAAGTCACTTTGCGGCTAACTTGAATGCGCGACCGGTGCTAGTCGCAGGTGTGAACGAGCTTTTAAAGTGTGTGTCGTGCGACTGGACGCGAAACGGAACACCTCGCGACATCACCGTAACATAAGCTTGGCTTGAATGCAAACAACCAACCACCGCATACGTCATGAGATTGTGTCGGCTGCCATACTGTTAGCGTGCGCTTTCTCCCGCACTTGTCAACACATTAGCGCTCACGTGCGGTGATGCTGCGTGCGACACGCGTGGCGAGTGCGTCACTTTGTTTACAAACAAACCACGCTGGGTCCCGCCTCTCTCGGCGCTCTCTGAAACCGAAACTGCGATTGGGCGCCATAACAACACCTCCGAATAATTAACCGTCGCGCGCTCGAGAAAACGAGGTTTCCAGCCGTGATAAGCTGGCCGTTAGCTACTAACTGAAAAAACAAAAAAAAACGAGATGTATTTTGTGTCAGTACTCTTTAAACACAGCTGTGGCAGCAGATATACCGAAATAGTTAACGAACGCTTTGTGCCTCGGTGCAACGAGACCTTGAACAATTATCGTTACTGTAAAGGTCTCTGACACATGGTCTATCCCACCCTTGCCTTGCAATCATGCGTGCAACTATACCCTGCGTCACCAACGTCGAAGATTGCTGGTGCATGTCAAGCTACGCGAAATAAGCTACTATTAAATATACAAACCACGTATGTCAAACTACGAGAAAACAAATTGGTATGCATAGAGATATTAAATGTTTATAGGAGAGCAAGCGAAGTTAAGCAATGGTAAATAAAAGGCTTTGATTGCCCAGAATTCGGTGAGCGAACTTTTCAACTAGTGTAAAGGCCTACAAACGCTTTCCCAGTCATGTGATAATAAGTACGCAAATGCAACGGTGTAGTGCTTATTGAAGAGAGATAGAGAGAGGAAAACGTTTATTATGTGGCCAGAGAGGGAGAGAGAAATGTTTTAATGAAAAGCTGGAGATGTTTGCCTGGCTATTCGCCTGACATGCTACTCCAGGTGCTCCAGGGTGATGATTATGATATGATGATTATTATATGATGATTATGATATATGATTATGATTATGATGATCTTATATTTTATATTATGTGGCCAGTAAGTGAATGTGGGAGGGTCCCTTATTCCAAGAACCCTCTGGCCTGGACCGCCTGCCGGGCCCGCGCGACGAGTTGGCGCTGGTCGACCAGGTCCAGCTTGGAGATCGCAGCCTCCCACGCTTCACTAAGGAGGTTTGAGATAAGTGAAATTGCTTTATGTATACTTCAAAACCTATTGGCATGCAACGAAGAAAAAAAAAAATCCGGATAGGAGCAGACACACAAGGCGCTGACTTATAACAAGTAATACAAGAAAAGGTGAGTCGAATATACATGTTCATAGTATCGGCGTTCCGAAATCATGGTGCAGTAAGCATAGAAGAGGAAGTCTGTTCTAAATCGGCATATGACTCTCACCGGAACACGTCTAGGAAAAGAACGTTTTCGTCAGCAGTGTTATGGAGCTTGTCCTTGCACAGGAACCACCTATGACATCTTCTCACGTTTGATAATTTCCCGTGTTTGCGATATTTGTGGATGCTCATAATAGTGTACTCATTAAACGTGGGAGGGCAAGTGCAAGGCTTCCAGTGAGCGCAAACCAGCCTTCAAGTCCTTGTTTGCAGTAATACTGATGTTCTTTCAGTTTACCGTTTGTGTCACGGCCAGTGTGCGGACTCATGTGCACGAGTAATTATGCATATGCGACACTGAGTGTGTAATTATTCTACACCAAGCAATGCTATGCTACTCTCCACACTCTTGTAGTTAAAATATCAAATGAGCCAGATTTAATATCAATATTATTGCATTGTTACTCGTTCCTCACGTCCTGTTGTTTTCGGAAGTGGAAACAAAACATAAAGCTTAGCTGTCTTTGTACAATGGTGATTCACTTTGCTTTTGCAATCATTGTTCTTTTTTTGTATTTTGTAACGACACGGCTTTCTCTTCACGCTCGCTTTCAGCAGGTTGCTAAATTAAGGTAATACTAGGACTGCAGATATCATGCGAAACGTGCGCAGCCGTGGAATTTGCGTGAATGCTATTGTCTCTCTCTATACTTTATTGTAAACAACGGGAAGCTCATTCTGCAGCACAAGTCAAGATTTCGGGAGGTAATGTTTCACAGACACCGTTATTCTTGGTGTAAACTATACGAAAAACTGCTCTGTAACGCTACCTATTGAAAGAGAAAAAAGGCTAAAAACTGCAGAGGAAAGCCTTCGTCTACACTGGAAAGTTCATTTTTCGCCCCTGATGTGAGGGTCCAAGTTAGAGTCCTCTAATAAGTACCCTGACCGAAGCGCTCAAACATGACCGACAGCAATTTGCAAGTGGAAGCTCACAGCAGAAAGGGCGTGGGGGTTTTCCATACATCCTGTGCCCGATAGAGCAGTGGTAAAGCCAGAATTTTTATTTCGGAGATGGAGTGGGAGTAGTACGGCCCATATGTGAGTGTGTCTTCAGCGTTGCTATACCAACAACCATCAGTTCCTAAATGTTGCTGTTGTTATTTGCCTAATTAACCGCGGCTCACTCGTAAATATCTTCCTCAATGTACTTCTTTTTCGTCTTCGCCAATAGATGACATGAAGCCGCCTTTCCCCTGTAGTTTCCCCTTCTGTCCTTCAGCCGGAACGATGCCACGAAGTGAACTCTCACAAATATGCGGTGCAGTACGTATGTTTGTCATTCTTGATGTCACATACTTCAACATTTTTAAGGACCCACACGGAAAAAGAGGCACAGACATATATTTATCGCAAATATACCAACAGAGGTTTCCCAGGGTTCCTAGCAGCTACATGCTATTTCGGTCGCTCAGTTGCCTTCGCGATTCATTTTACTTATATGCAACCAAATGTTTGTCTCGTAAATAAGTATATCGCAGACTAAGATAGGCAAGTTGAAATAATAATAATAATAATAATAATAATATCTGGGGTTTAACGTTCCAAAACCACGATATGATTATGAGAGACGCCGTAGTGGAGGGCTCCGGAAATTTCGACCACCTGGGGTTCTTAACGTGCACCTAAATCTAAGCACACGGGCCTCAAACATTTTCGCCTCCATCGAAAATGCAGCCGAAGATAGGCAAGTTGCACGCACTGATTTTCATTGGCGTCAAGTTCTTTGTAGTTTCTTTTCAGATCTAGGTACTGTGGAAATACAGTTGAATGTGCTTACAGAAACAAAAAAAAAAAAGACAGCAACAACAATGCTCTATTACAAAGTGAACTTTTGCTAGCGCACTGTTCATTGCCATGTTATTTTCTTTATTTGTTTCAGCTTGCTACATGTTTTTTTCTTTACTTGTGCATTTTTGTTTTTGGGTACCCATTCCTGTTTCTTTTCTTTTTGTGCTGCAGAGCGTAGAGAAATGTAGTAGCCGAGGTAATGTCAACCTCAGCCTCTCCGCAGCAAGCAAGTTAGAACAGAACAGAACACAACAACAACAGTGACGACGACGACAAAAACGACAACAGCAGGCTCATTGATAAGGGAAAATATGGTACAAAACTTCAGCGTAAGCGTATATAGCTAACACAGAACACCACCGAAACTCTTATGGTAGGATCGACCGCGTAAAAACAACAACGAAAGGGTACCAGAAGCGAAGGAGAAAAACAAGTGGAATCAAGAAAATGAGAGACAAAACGGAGGTTCAAAGACCGAAAGAAAACAAAGAAGGGAAACCAAAACAAGAAAAAAAGAAAGAAGTAACGATGCAGAAAAGAATGACGGGGCTTGAAGAGGAGGAAGCATACAGAATGAAAGGCATAAAGGACGAATGAACAAAGACAGCCTGTACAATGTGCGTACGGCGCGTACTGAACAGCGAGGCAGAGGTTGTGTTACACTCCCTCGGCGTCAGCGGGGTTCCCTTGTCAGCCGGTCGTCGCCTGCCATGGGAGCGAGCTTTGAGCCCCGTGTTTGTTTTTACAACCCTTCCGGGGTTTACGCAGGCCCCATATAGTATGCGGCCAGGCCGTTCAATACAAGGGCTCACAGTTGCCCATTCAGTCGACAGGCGGTTTCAGGCGATCGAGTGGTTACGCGCACAAGTCGAGCTCACGTTAGCTTGTTACAGGCTGTTTTAGTCCGCACTGGTAAGCGCCGCTCCCATGGCGCCGCTCCCGCGGCTCTCGACAGAACATAACCCCTGCGCTGCGCAAAGAGTATATTACCGCTGGCACTCTCGAAGGGCACATAGCAAGACACTTCGGACCTTTACTTCGATATATTCCACGTGAAACAACTGCATGGCGGTACAACTGTCATGCTGCCATTTGCGCGTACTCTTAGCAGATCAGACAGGCCGTTTTCGAAATCTGCTAATAAATTAATGGCTCACGACTCCAATATCGCAGTCGCCAGCAAAATGCGAATTCACGCGTACAAAACCCTGCGTAAATTTTTTTCTGCTTCTTCTTCATCTTTTCTTTTTGTTTTCAGATAAGATCGATATTTCATATGAATACTACAAATGCTTTTAACGCCGAATTTATTAAAAATAGACACGGTTATACGGTCATGAAGCCGTCACAAAGGGGGAGGGGGGAGGGAAGGGAGCTGCATTGTTCAGCAAGGATTATGCAGCTTATCCAATTCCCTTCCCCACGCAGAGTAGCAAGTCAGCAATTTGTATATGAGGGCTAAGTTATCTGCCTTATAATAAAGGGTTCTCCTTCTCTTTTCCAGCGATACAAAATGCAGCATCCTTACATTCGTTTTGACCCAGCGCGCAGCACTCCTCTCGTAGGAGAACCGCTCTCGAAAAGCATTTTACTAAGCTCACAAGGGCAGCAGACGTAAGCGCCACACATTCCTGTCGCACCTGACAACTGAATCCCTCATATCATATTCCCCCTACCCCCCCCCCCCTAAAAAAAACAAACACACAATTGGTGGCAATTTCTTCTAAGGGGAGCTGTCGTAGTGTGGGAAACATTTAGAGAGGGGCAGTCAGATGCATTGTAGTACGCGTGCATTATAATATTTCTTTTTCGTTGTTATAAGAGCCGATAGCCATCAGTTAAAGGGGCCATGCAACACTTTTCCAAGCAGCCATGGA
Organism: Rhipicephalus sanguineus; assembly: GCF_013339695.2. Lineage (NCBI taxonomy): Eukaryota > Metazoa > Arthropoda > Arachnida > Ixodida > Ixodidae > Rhipicephalus > Rhipicephalus sanguineus. The sequence continues at coordinate 133,293,535 of NC_051176.1, read as the reverse complement.
ATGGCTTCACTAGAGGAGCTTATTGCCTCACCAATCGACCGCCGCAAAAATTTTTAGAATTGGTGTAGTACGAGCGGAGTGACAAAGATTTGTCGCACGCTGTAATTGCTTTCTCTCTTCTCTCGGACCCGACGAAAGCGCTGGAAGCTAAGCAGGGAAGGATGACGCGGAGAAGAAGGTACGTCCCGCGCGCCTCATGACCTTGAGCACTTTTTCTCTCTTTTGTAGCGTTAGCTACACTGGCCTAGCCGAGCCAGTTTCGCGTGGATCCTCAAGAGCCGTGCTGCGCATGCGCGAGGATCAGTGATGTCACGCACCGGAGCAGGCAGCTCCCGCGCACTCCGCCGCCGCCGCGCGCGACTCGCCGCCACCCAGGGCTGGGCAAAGATACTTTGAAATTGTATCGCGATACAATACAAGATACTCAGACAAGAAGTATTGGAGATACAGATACAAGATACTGCCGCAAAAATTGTATCCGATACGATACTTGGCAATTGTATCTTAAGATACTTCGATACATTCTCAAATTTGTTATTATAGATCCTATATAGCAAACGCCTATGCACAAAAATGTGTGCTTGAAAATTTCTTAACTGTGACCTATTTTATTTCACTTGAATGAAATGTCTTTTAGTATCTCAAAAGTTTTGCCCTTCTTGCTCAAAGTACATTAGTTTCCTTCCAAAACAACTTATCGGGGTTTGTTTCAGCTTCTTGACAGGACAACTTTTTGTACACTTCGCTAGCGGCCCGGCCTGCACACATGACCGTCTTCGTCTCATTTGTTTTTATTTTCTAAATAAGTATGTTCGTGAGCTGCACAGACATGACTGGTCTCAAGCATTCCTTTCGTGAGGAACATGTGGTCACCATGTGCTGAAACATAACCGTTGAACAAAAACTCTATATTTCAGAATCCGCGTCCAGATATCAGTCATTCTGTACATCGGTATTGATGTTTCTCAAATCCTGACTCCAAATACCCTTCAGAAATGACCTATATATGAGATATAGGAAAGGCTTTCTTTCAAACATCATTTTGTTCAAACTCTCTCCCCCCATCTTCACTGTCCCGGCCCTTGCAACTAAATTTCGCGACTGCGGCCCGCTGGCTATAAGCTCAGTTTGAGACCCCTGGTGTATACGTAGATGACGTAAAACTGCAATGAATTTTCATATTCTACTTATCTGCTGGCGTAAAGGAATCTTTGTTGATATACTAGCTAACGTGCAATCTTTTCAGCAATTTTTCTTCAACGAGAGAACATGTGACACTCAGCAACGTCTCAGACGTATTGTATAGTTCCACAAAGCGTCGCAGGACACCGCCGCTATTCGCGCTATTGCCACTTAATGCGAAAAATATTTAAGAAAGCCTAAAACAGGAAAACAAATATAAGTAAAATAGAGAGGTGGTTGTGTATCAAACATTCACATCAGGCACGTAGGCAAGGGGGGGGGGCGCCCCCCCCCCCCCCCGAAATTTGTCCAGCCTTCTATATGCCTGGGCAACTTTTTTTTTCTTTTTGCCGTGGAAAGACTTTCTTTCGAACATTTAGGCTATGCCCCCCCCCCCCCCCCCGAAAAAAAATCCTGGCTACGTGCCTGATTCACATTGAATGAGTACAGAAACACAATACAGACGGCGACCTGAATAGCTATGAGCATGAAGTATTGTCAACTTACCTGTTGAGACAATAGAAAATTCACTGCCTATAGAGAATTGCCTGAAACGGCTCGTTGGGACGCTCATGAGCAAAACAGAGCATTCAGTAAAACAACGTTTCTCGAATCCCCTTCCTAACGACTTAAGGTTGTTTCTAATGATTTCCAATATTATAATTCAAACTCAATTTCGCCATTTTCCTAAGCGGCAAGGAGAACGTTTTGTACTGTTTACTCAAGGTACGCCCACATAATTATATGCTTGTTTTCAACATCGCCTTGGCAAAGTGTAACTCTGTAAACAGTAATGGAAACAAAGTAGACAGTTAGAAGAATAAAGCAGAGATCTTATTTTGGGAGTGCGTTACAAAAGACATACTGCAGTGACAAGACCGGAAAAACAGCGCAGAGACTTAGGTAATGTAAGGGATGCAAAATGACAGCTAAGAAAGCACTTGTGCTAATAATCAAATTATGATTTCATAAATTCTTTGAATAAATGTAGCAAGAAGTGAAAAATATGGCACGCCAAGATATTTTCTGTTAAGTAAACGCTTGCTCTTTCAGTACCAGTGGTACTAACCTCGTTAGATTCTTATTTGCATATAAGTTAATTCATGGCATGCAAGTCAAGCTTACATGCACGGGATCCTTCAAATCTCTGATATGTAAAATCCACGTGACGCAAAGGAACCCCATTCTTGCACGCATCACATTTCGTTACGGAGCAAGACGCAAGACGCAAGAGAATCTTCAATAATGACACTGCAGCAATATCAGGATTGGCGCGATAGACGCGGTGCAGGACAGTGGCTAAGAGCAAGTGTCGCGGCATTGGCGCACCTAAAAAGAAAAGAAATTGAGAAAACAAAAGGTGCGCGGGCTGGGCGTACACGTCCGCGCGCTTGTCTTCATCTTCTGCCCTCACTGGGGTACTCTGGAGGAAAAATAAAATTGCGTCACTGCCCTAAGACTTATTCAGATGGATTAGTGGCACGAGTACCAGCTTGAGACGCCGAGCTTGGCCAGCGATTATTGTTTCGCACGGTTGTGTTGCGATAGAAGTATCTTGTATCTTAAGCTACACGATACATTATCGAATGCATCGGAAATACAGATACATATACTCGTCTTTCGAGAAGTATCGCGATACAGATACAAGATACCCATAGAGTATCTAAGATAGTATCTAAGATACATGTATCTTCGATACTGCCCAGCACTGCCGCCACCAGTCTGCGCTTTCCAGAGGAGTGACGTCGTAGCCTCGGCAGACGTATTGGCGCCGGCGCGCGCGCAGCTATTCGCCTCCGCTGTGCAGTCGCCGTCTGACACTGCGCTGGAGCCGCTTGATAGCGCCTTGACTGGCGTTTGCCAGTGTGGTATAGCCATGGAGAAGGAGGGCGCAAATGCTGCTCAACGGTGCAGAAGAGCGGAGAAGCTTAACTCATCGGATCCCGAAGTAGTTGCCTGGCAAAATAAATATACATGTGCCACATAATACGTATACCGTGTGTGTGTCATTGGAGCAGCAGTAAGCATGATAATCGAGCTAATCCTAGACAATCAGGAAAGCTAAGGTTAATTAGCTGAACCTTTTGCTAACGCTACGTTATCCTGGCATAGCCGAGCTAAGCCACTGAAACATTTTTTTTTCTTGGAACGCGCGGCGTACTTTCATTGCGATCGCGCACGCGCGCGGGCAAGTGGTGACCTCCCGCGGCGGCCGCAGTAACTACTGAACGCGCCATGTTCAAATCAGCCAGTGGCGTGGAACTTGAGTCAATGACGCAGTGAGTTTGAGTAAATAGCATCGTTTGTCGAGGGAAGAGGAAACGATTTTTAGCTGACTGAAAATTTATTGTAAATCCCAGGCCGCGTGCGGCGCTACAATGTTTGGCTCGCGCGTTCTCGGAAGCCTCGACTACCGATCGGTAGCGTTTTCTGACCATGCTAAAAAGTGTTGCAGGGCCAGTTTAACCAACATTGGCCAGTGCTGGTATAAGTCCGTCGGGCTCTTGCTTCTCAATTAAAGTCCGTAATGCCTGCCTGCTGGAGCTGCGTTTCAAAATCAACTAATATTCTGTGTTTTATTTCATCGTCCTTTTAGGTTTACTTATATCTTTTCCAATATGAGCCCTGAGAAAAGTGCTTCTTTTATAGCTGAGCCTTAACACTGCTTCTGAAACCCTATTTTACATCTCATGGAAGTGCAAATGTGTTCTGCGAAATCCCGCAAGGTGGCCGAAAGGTTTAGAAATGAAAAATAGACAACCACACGTTTGTAGCACGAAGCCACAAGGAAACCGTACGGATTTCTCAGAAAGAAAGCTTAGTTGCCGAAAAATTCGTCCTGATCCGGGGATCGAACCTGGGACCAACGCCTTTCCGGGCTCCGGGTTGTCGATGAATTCGCCCTCGCGCTGCCAAACGCTAGCTTCCTGGTTAGCTCAGTTGGTAGAGCGACCACCGGGGAAAGGCGTTGGTCCCGGGTTCGATCCCCGGACCAAGATGAATTTTTCGGCCACTAAGAAGCTACCTTTCTGAGAAATCCGTATGGATATCCTTGTGGCTTCGTGCTACAAACGGGTGGTTGTCTATTTTCCCTTTCTCACAGAAGTCTTCGCAATAAGTGTTCACAGCATGAGCATCAATGTACACACGCTCGCACGAACGTAGCTCTTACACCCACTTGATTACGAAGGAACCGTATAAACGGGTTCCTTTATGATCTTCAGTACAGTGAAACCTGCATATATCGAGCTCGCAAAAGAAGGGAATTAGTTCGATATGTCATACAATTCCATATAAAACTTTTAGAGAATTTACCGTATTTTCGGTGCGAGTTTTGATGCGCAAGTTGGCTTCGCAGCAATGCTTCACGATGATGCAAGTAAGGCGGCTTCACTTCACTTCATTTTTTTCCCCACTTCTTATTTATGCGCGGTTTGTAGTTGGCGTCGCGGGTTATACGCAATAAAATTCGGTATCGACGTAAACGGCACCGGAAGTTTTGTCGTCGGGTGCCAGAAGCCTCTAGTGCGCCTTGGCCTTGACGTCAGCCTAGTTCTTCAATGTCGTACCTCAGCGTGCTTCTTGGCATGCTGTACACTAGGACGACGTCAGACTTCTTTTCTCCACGTCGGACTGTGTCGATCATCGCCAGCTTTGTGGAAAACATAATTTTCTTCCGTTTCACGGCAGCCATAACAAGAGAAGCGGAGAATCGCGGAGAAACAAACGGCGACCGCGCACGACGGGAGAGTCTATTTGCACCTCAACAGCTCGGGGTCACGTGACCCAAGTTGCAACGCCACATGTGACGTCATTGGTTAAAGCGATCGGCTTCAACTGGCTATGTCTTATTGTGACTACATCTTGTTAAGCGACTCTGAGGTCACGTGATAAAAAAAAAAAGGAAGGCGCGTTTTGTTGCCACCATGGTTCGCGTGCACGAATTCAAGTTATCTTACATTCCTGTGGTCGTCATCCACGCTGCGTAGTTCCTTGGCTGCTTGATTATAGTAGATATTGATAGTTCGTCATCGCTAAGCGATGAAGCAATAGTACGATAGCATCCCCTGGGCTTTGAGAGTGGCGAACACAAATGGCGTGGGTACGTGAAGACAGATCAGGAACTGGAGCACCTAGAAAGAGCCCCGGGTCAAATTCACTTACGGTCCAAATTCACTTACGGTGCTACTGCCGCGGATTCCGTCCCGCGACCTTCGGATCACCAACATAGCACCATAACCACTATATCACCTAGGCCGGGACCAGAGCGAGTGCTCGTCTCACTGGCGAGTCGCGTGTGTTGCCGTGCGGGTACGTAACGTAGTACAGTAGAGGCCAGCACGTTTGTCTAAAACACCGAAAAGGCGCGCTCTGGACTGCACTGACGACGTTTTCTGATTACAACTGGTTTGAAAGAGCCCAAATTCTCGCATGCAAAGCTATAACGTTAAATGCTCAAGTGTGGGCTGTCAACTACTTATCGGTATTCATGGCGCCAAAGAGTGTTGGAGCATGCCATTCCGGCGTTCTGGACAAGTTTCTTATTAATAATTCTCACCAATAATTCTCAGTTAGTAATTCTCAGTTCAGGATCAGTTCACAGTACACGATCAGTTCTCATTAATATTGATAATTCTCAGTTCAGGAGCAGTTCTTAGTACACGATCAGTTCTCATTAACATTGTGCCTAACAAAGAAAAACGAGCCCTTATAATTTCCACTTGAGCTCTGTAGGTTGCAGATGAAATTGAACACTCGACTGCTCATTGGTTACTTCTTCAGAAAATGATAAGCGGCTATCTGTGTAATGCCCCGAGGCTCAACCGAATGGCCACCGGGAGGACTTCGGCTGTACACCTGTAGACTTCAGTAGATTCCTTTGATGTAAATCATATGGCGCTAACAGCGGTAGCAGCAAATGCCGGCGAACATACCTGTTCCTTGCGCACGCTATCGCGTGGCCTGGCTTTCATAGCGCCACACTACTAGGGAGCCCACATTACCGGGCGTTTATGTAGGCTCCCTACACACAGCCTGTGACACAAACACACTTGGCACTCCCCTTGACAGCACTCGCTGCTAACGACACGCCGACACATGACAAATCCATGAGCGGCACAGTGGAGCGACTTCGATCATGCGGGCTTCCTACGCCGGGCTCTTTAATCCGCCAGGGCACGCAGCGTGGATTACGATCACAAGATAACTTGAACTCGTGCACGCGAACCATGATGGCAACAAAACGCGCCTTCCTTTTTTTTATCACGTGACCTCAGAGTCGCTTGACAAGACGTAGTCACAATAAGACATAGCCAGTTGAAGCCGATCGCTTTAACCAATGACGTCATATGTGACGTAGCAACTTGGGGTCACGTGACCCCGAGCTGTTGAGGTGCAAATAGACTCTCTTGCTCACGACAGGCCGTCGGGCGCGCCAACCGGGAATCACGGGAGAAAGCATGTGATGGCAAGCGGTAGTTTCTAGTCGCTCCGAGCGGCGCCCTCCTAATGACACCGCTCGCTCACCCCAATGCATGCGGAAAAGTCCCCTTCCGTGAAAAAAGTCCCCTTTTTGTGAGGAAAAGTCACCGTCTTGGGGCGTTTCTCACTGCCCGATGTTCGGTGTATGAAATGTTCTGGCAAGTTCGATGTAACCATGGATTTTCCTATGCATTGACGTTAACTCAATGTCACGTTTGAAAAAAGTTTGATATAAAGTATAATTTGGTCTACCCGAGTTCTAATAGTCGGGTTTGACTGTATACTATAAGACACATTAAGTGCGCGATCCTGCATGAATCCACAACACAGTTGCAACCACACTGCCTTATCAGAAACAGGTCCGTAATGTGGCACCGGCTCTAAAAATGAATGAAAGTTTTCGCCGTACGCGTTTAGTCGCGTCTTACGCGTATGTTCCCCGTCCGTGGCGTAAGCGCGAGTTTCGACCGATCGCGTGCGATAAAGAATGTTCGTTTTTACATCGGGTACAAAATCGTGACCCATGTATTTTTAAGCCTATTTGAGAAATCCTCATGGAAAACTCTATGATGACACGGGGATCTCCATGAACCTTCCGGCCGCACATGGACGGCTCGTGTTGCGGTCAGCATCTGCTGCACCATTTCGAAACCGTGCCCATCAACCTGGGCGCCTGACTTCAGTTATCACCATTGAATATATGTCGTTTCGAGGCATATAACAGCAGAAAACAGCCTCTCGACTACAGCAATAGAAAAGCAATAAATGAAATTACAAAAACCTCAGAAGAAACCGATAATACGTATGTATAAGGCCCGCAATTTCCGTGATTTAGATTTGGATTGGAACACTCTAACCTTTGGTTTTTCAATCCCTGGTCAAGGATATAGGAAGTAGAGGATCGCCTTTCACAAATTATTACACTGCCGACCTGTCTTGCGGCAACAGTCTTCTCAGGTAATGCCCAGGCAAAAGGAAAGGCGCCCCGTTATTCCAGACGCTCGCGTAGCAGGGGCTCGTTAGTACAAGCATTTACTGCAGGAGGGCGTAAGTTTTGTTTCCTCCTTCCTCACGCAAGCTTCCGTTTTTTCGAGCCAAACTTTTCGCTCGGTGGCAAAGGTGGAACAAGGAGACTGCAGGGGTGGAAGGACGCCGCGCCGCTCTTCCTCGCCCCTCCTCCGGTGCATACACGCACGTGCGGATAGTTATCCTTTGCAGCGCGCGTGAATCCTCCTGACAGCATTGACTGGCTCGCAGACAGGCCAGTTTGTTTAGCGCGTCCCAGACCTCAGCCGGTGCAGCGCGCTTTTCTGCCCAGGTTGGCTTTTCCTGTCGCCTGTTTACACAGCCAGTGCAGGGCAGGCGCCGGGCCGTGTTTCTTTGGGTGTCTGCGTGTGTACGTGCCCCGAGCTGCCTGCTGCTCGCAACCCGACGCACGGCTTCTGAATCTGTCTTTTTGCCTTGCCTTCCATTGTACTTCTCTCCCTGCTTCGCTCGCATTTTCCGAACCCGTGCTCGCGTCCTTTTGTTTTCGCGGGGTCATTCTGTCCGGGTCTTTTCCGCGAATTTCGCCCCGTTCGGTGCCAGATCCGAAGCGCGACCCTGCGCGTCGTGGAATGACGTGTCCCGTCCGAATGTTTGTTTTCCGCCACCAAAGTTGCCGCTTGTCGAGCTGTCATGACGCCCACGCCCTGCTGCGGTTCAGCTTCGGGGATCCGCGCGCTCTCACCCTTCGCGGCGACGGGGTTGACTTCCTCAGGGCGCTGCTTGCTCGCAGAGCTTGAGATATTTATTTGATTCTAAGTTTGGCTTCCTTTCATCCCGTGCATCAGTACGCGCAGCGCAAGCGTAACTTAAAAGAACACTAAAGAGAAAAACTAAAGAGAAAAACGATGTATTAGTAAATTACCCTTTCACAACACCAAAATCACCGCGCTTGCGACGAGAACACGCTTGGTAAGCGAGAAAACGAGCAAAAAGAAAATGCGTGTCGTGACAGCGCCCTGAGTTTCCAACACCAATCATCGTGACGTCATAGATTTTGACGGCCTCTACTAGAGCCTGCGTAGCCAGAAATTTTTTTAGGCAGGGGGGGGGGGGGTTCAACCATACTTTATGTATGTTCGTGCGTTCATTTGTATGTGTGCGTGTATATCTACGCAAGCAAAATTAAAAATTTTCAGGGGGGGGGGGGTTTGAAGCCCCCTCCCCCTTGGCTAGGCCCCTGCTGCATAGTTCCTAATCGGTAAAAATGAAGTACGTTGACCTCTGAGAGATCCCAGGACTTAACACACCTAGTTTAAGAAAAGTTTGTTGAGCCACTAGTGTGAAATTACGAAAAATTCGGCAGATCCCACGCCTTGTGGGAATCGGTTTCATGCGAAGCAGTAGGCGAGTCATTGTTTATGCTGCATCTTTTGGCTTTGAGCCAAGCGTTACGAAGTGGATCGACGTGTTTTTGTAAGTGTAGTAGTTGTGTGCACATCGTGAGCTTACTAAGAACGTCGACTACAGTGGCGTTTAAAGGGTAACTTATGGTCTGACGTAACGTAAGCACTCACGCTAGAGCACAGACGTCAGTATTATCGAAACGAAGTGCACGCTACAGTGTGATGATGTGAATATCATTCGTTAGCGTATTCCTCTGGGTTCAACGAACGCTAGAATATAGCTTGCATAATCATAGGAATACAAATGTAATGTTCATTAGACTGCTGTAAAAGAGGAGCCAACACCGGAACCACAATTGACGTTAACCCGATATCATGCTTGTATCATAGGGAACCGGCGCTGGAGTTTCCGCGGTGTGGGCAGTGCCGCCCTGGTGGTCAAAGCGCGCATACTCCAGCCGCTCCCGCGGACGAAAGTGGCGACTGGTTGAGGCGAGGCGGGCGCGTATCGCCGAAACAAAACAAAACTGCTGGCGGTACTGTTGCGCGTTCAAGTGCCACAATACGTAGAAATGAGGGAGGACGTATCCTTTTATGTTTTTCCTTCTAAAACATGAATGGGAACGGATGCGGCGCTGCATCCCGGAGCAAGAGTTGCGGCATCCCGCAACTCTTGCTCTCCTGTCTTGTGGCGTCGGGCTGGCTTCTAAACCGAATTGCGCGTGTCTGCTAGATTTATTCGATAGTGAGGGCCACCAGTGGAAACCAGGGCCAACGAGCAGAATTTAATCGGTGTTTTGTCGTAAATAAAACATACATATTATGGAGCATGCGGCATATGTAACAATCTTTTCATCTGACCACCACCAAGCTCCTTCTGATGCCACCGCGTGCAGTGAATATAATACGATAGGAAAGTAGTCTACATTATTTGCAAACAGTTACGCAGAAGGAAACCTGTCTGTCTACGAGATGCTTACGGGGGCAGGTTCGCCGTAGCCGCTGGACTGTTATGAGAAATACGTACGCGATGGATGCCCCCGTTGAACTTCACTTGTGCTACAGACAGAGTTCTTGTCACGAACAAAGCATCGGACTACTCGAAGCTTAGCTTTCTGGAGTCAGCCGATGCGGTAAAACTTCCTTGTGCATTGGCTGCCGCGGCGAAGAGACATCGCAATTTATGCCTCGCAGAAAAGGGTCAAATGTCTTGGATTTTTACTCGCCGTTTAATTCGCCTAACGTACTGTATTAGTTTTTTCGCTTGCCTGTGTCTACTTAGAATAAACGTGTTTGATCGACATCGACAATTGCTGGCGTTTTACGTGCCAAACAAGGTATGTTATGAGGCACGCCATAGTGTGGGAATCCGGATTAATTTTGACCACTTGGGGTTCTTTACTGTTCACATATAATACTCAGTACGCGGGTGTTCTTTGTATTTCAACCCCATCGAAATGCGGCCACCGTGGCCGATAATCTATCCCGCGCCCTCGAGCATAACAGCGCGACACCATACATGCTATGCTAGCACGGTGGTTTGCTTGATCAACGTCCCAGGGCTGGGCATAAATACCATGGCAGAAAAACGTTGACGCAGCTACCCCTTGCCACTTACTTTCTTTTTACTGCAGTAGTGTGCTGCTGGTATCAACGCAGCACGTACTTATCAATCGAGGCTTGTGAGCCTGCACTAGCTTGACACAAATCTCAGGACGCAAACAGAAAATGGTGACGACAGAGTCGCCAGCACGGCACAGCACTCCCTCTTCGACGCCGTATGCACAGACGTAGTCTGCTTTGCAGAGTTGCTCTTCGTTTTCCAGTGCTTTCATGAGAAAGTAGCCTTCAGACAAAGTTACTTTTTTCTAATCCATAGAGCAGTATTACTGGCGCAATGGCTGCTCGAGCTGTTCGCACCAAAATGAAGCACGGAAACAGCGCACGCGCGTGCGCTCACCGCGGTACAGCGCGGCCGCTCGTCTGAGCGCGAGCGACATGGCCTCCGAGATTAGCCGGCAGCGCGGAGGCCATGCGAGCGGCTGAGTTATGTCGCGACTCCCCGCCAGGCGCCCTTTTTCGGCGCGCCACCTATCCAGCGCTGGTCTCCCATAGGATTACATACGTAATGTTTGTAGCTTTGTTATAAAATTATATAACCAGCACCACAACCACAATTGACAATGCACCGACATTGCATAGGGCTTGCATAGAGCCTTTTTCCAAAGCAGTTCCAGGACCTGTAGTAGAATACCTGACTGTCACGCAGAACGCTTGGGTTCAATTCCTGCTGGTATCTTGATTTTAATTATTTGCATTCGTCGGGTCAAGGCTGCCGATGTCGGTTTTCCTTAACGCTCTCGCATTTAAAGTACCAATGTCTCTCGCCGTTCCTTGGTAGATATAAACTGTCAATCCCCTGTGGCTGGGCGACCCAGCACGCCCGTGATGCGGCGTCGAGGCAAGCCCTTGACGTCCCCTCATGGGAGGCCTAGGCCCGGCCACCTAAACTTGCTGGTTTCTGTCAATAAAAAGTTCATTTCTCCCTTCACCTGTGGCGCATACCCGCATACTGCGGCCCGTTGTATACGGGTATGTGCCACACGTGTCTGGAGGAAAGGATTTGAGACATACGCGACAAGATTTCCACGTTATTAATGTCATAACTAGACAGTCATATTCGTCAAACCCTTTTACCCTCCCATGCCAATTTTGGTCCACACCAAGTTAAGAAGGAGTTCATGAGAGCACCCAGACGTAGGTGGCTAGATAGATAGATAGATAGATAGATAGATAGATAGATAGATAGATAGATAGATAGATAGATAGATAGATAGATAGATAGATAGATAGATAGATAGATAGATAGATAGATAGATAGATAGATAGATAGATAGATAGATAGATAGATAGAAACGCTCAAAGTGCCTTTGCTTCGCTAAGAAATGCTTCGCATTTAAAGACACTTTGAAATCCGCGACGTCAGGCGTGGAGATTACGGTGGTGAGAAATTTAAAAATGAAACGTTGACCTAGATTGTCTCTTCAATTAACACATCTGTGATGGTGGAGTTAACGACCGCAGATTTTTCATATAATTTATCACTATAAAGCGATTCATCCCTTCACTTTAGTCTCCCTTTAACTAGCACTATAGCTATTGGATGACAGCTACGTATTTGAACGGCACGTTCAAGGCGAATGCATGAGCAACTGTTGTGTACGGGAGATGATTTTAAGTGCGCCTTAATTGCTCATCGTGCGTGCCTGCGAGTGAGGAAAGAAAAGTGAGAAAAGGTTCAGAGCAGCTCTCATGGGAACTCTATACAACTGAATGCAAAACGTGTGTTTCATCGGTGCACTTCAAGATTTTCGTGTCCTTTTGCTCTATTTTCGTGATGCTATACAATCACGTAGACCAGGAGGAGATTCGTACCCTGCAAGTTAAACCACTTATGACAACAATGACACCTTGTTCACTGACAGATCTAAGACCGCCAGGAGAGCATTTGTAAGTGGAGCGCTGAGAATGACTTCTGAGATGAACGACTTTTCGAAAACACTTTCATGACAGACAAGAGTTGGGAGCCATGGATGGTTTCCTGCCCTGGACTTATTTCCCTCTCCTTTCGGTGTTCCCTTCTTCAAGCAGACAAGACCAGGCCGACCCAGCTGCAGCAGGTCGCAGTCATGTCATTATTTATTTTAGCATAACGTGTACATACAAGTAATTTTGCAGCTGTTTGTTCAGCCGCCGCGTTGGCGCAGTGGTTACGGTGCTTGGCTGCTGACCTGAAAGACGCGGGTTCGATTCCGGCCGTGACGGTCCCATTTCTATGGAGGCGAAATGCTAGGGTGCCGGGTACCATACAATATCAGTGCACGTTGAAGAACCCCAGGTGGTCGAAATTATCAGGAGCCCTCCAATACGGCGTGCCGCGTAATCATATTGTTGTCGTGGTCGTTAAACCTCCCAAAATGTTTGATTGTTCATACGAGGGTGCCGCTAGAAGTAAGAGGGGATTACAAGTCAACCCTTCTGAAGGTGTCACAAGTACACACTGGAGGTCCTATCTCGCTCTTCGTTCCCCTTTTTTTGCACGCTTTTCCCAAAGATTTCCTTTTAAATCAATCGCCAGCGCAATCCGCCCTTCAGTGCCGGGCTGATGGCGGCCACCCATCACCATGGGAGCGCGCTGTTACGCAAGCGACTGCGGTAAGCCCGCACAGGGCGCAGCAGCGCGGCTTCGGCGAAGCGCGGCAGCACCGTCTCGGCTCACCGCCCGTGGCAAGGCCCGGTAGAGCGTCATAGATCACAAGGGGTCGCAAGCATGAAACAGCGCTGCCAATTCAAGCGGGGAGTCGCGATTATTCATCCGCGCGCACGGGCAGCCGGCTCGGGGCCGAGTTTCTCGGAGTCCGCCGCCGTGGGCGAGAAAGCGGGCGCGCATCTCGTTGCGGCTCCGCGGACGTCTGGCCACCAGATGTGGTAACCCGAACGGGCCGCCGACGCCAAGTGCTAGCTTCCCGTCGTCTCGGACGGCGACACCGGAAGATTCCGGACGCACGCACGCGCGCGCGTGCTCGCGCGCGCCAGCGTACCCCGAGCCCTCGGGAGACAGCGGTGTTTCAGGATGATGGACGTGCTGGGAGCTGTGGCCATGCCGCGCTTTCCCCTTTGCAAGCTGCATGCGAACCGTAACAGGACTCATTGTAGTTATAGTAAAGGTGCTGTAGTCGTGTGAGATGGCGTGGTGCAAGTTGGAACCTCAACTATACAATATTGTGATGCGGTTACATGTTGGCATGTCACGATCCGTACTAGCCTGTCTAACAACAGACATCGAGGTCTCGCCTGGGTGCCAATTAATAGGACAGCTAGGGATCCGCAGAGTTTGCGGGACCCGTGAGAAGAGTATTTGTGTTAGTCGCGCACCAAAAATGGTACGAGATCACTCGAGAGAAACCCCTGGCTTTATACTCTCTTGTGAAATACGCAAAAAAAAAAAAAAGAGAGAACCAGGCTGCCTTTGCTGTTCAGCGTGTTGTGAATGTAGCAGATACTATGCGAATGTAATGAGCAGGCTCTCTGCTTCACTTAATGTCAGTTTCTAATGGGGCCCACCACCTTTCCCCTACTTTACATGATGTCAATAAAATAGCACTATATTTATGTTGCACTATCGCTATGGCACCTTACAGATGAAAAAGTAAAATGATATCACCGAGTTCATGCATACTATGCCAAAAGAACGCTAGCAGAACCACCTATTGTTCGTCCATCCTCGCACCGGTCAGTGACTTCCTCTGTCCAATGTGAGCCGCCGCGGCGGTACAGTGGTTACGGTGCTCGGCTGCTGACCCGAAGGTCACGGGTTCGAACCCGGCCACGGCGGTCCCATTTCGATGGAGACGAAACGTTAGAGACCCGCGTACTTATATAGCCCGTCAAAGAACGCCAGGTGATCGAAATTTCCGGAGCCTTTCACTACGGCGTGCCTCATAATCATATCGTGGTTTTGGCACGTAAAACCCCATATATCATCATTATTGTCTACCCAATGGAAGCCGCAAGGAACAGCGCGAAAGAGTGAATTCGCTGCAGCTGTGGGCGCGAGCATGCGGTACTTGGCGCTCAGTTTGACGGCCGGCCGCAAACGCGTCCCATCGACGCAGCCGCGCGCTTGTCATGGCGCGCAAAGGGGATGCCAGACTGTCGCGCTGCGGGCCAAGCTCTTGCCCAGAAGCGCTGCGCGCGAGGATGCGTTTCCCGCGCCTAGGGCAGTCGCCGTCGTTGCTCCGGCAGCGCATCTGGGCGATGACGGTCCGCGATCGGATACTCGCCGCGGTGTTTGCTCGTTCCCTTCTCTGCGTTGTCAACCTCCGCAAACTGTCTCAGCTCGGCTAAACAAACTGAGAAATTCTTGACGACTCGCCACTCTCGCATGTCACTCACCGCTTTACCTTGGCACGCCTGTGTACGCGTGTCACCTCACTGCCTTTATTTTTTTTTTTCTATCTGGTATTTTTGATGGCCTATCATTCCCGTAAAGTCTTTTTCTTTTTTTACTTTCTCTGTCTTGTTTCTCTTTATATTCAAGGTGTGGGGCGAGAGAGATAGAGAGATAGCGGGCAACGAGCCAACGATTATTTGGCTTTCAGTTTGTAAACGTAATTTGCTGGCTTATACTTCAAACCTTATGTATTTCAGTATACCTCTCCCATCATTTGATATTGGCATTTCAAGAGGGATTCCGCGATACCTTTCATAACGACAAGCAGATCGGCAAGTGATTGGCAAGTGAGCAAACTGACCACTTCGCGCTCTTGTCATGTACGCGACATGCACGACTCACGTTCTGTATTTAAATAACGAAAGCTGTCTATCGCTATGTCTTCAGCAGCCTTGAGATAAGCCGATGTGGTTTCGGCAAGAAAGCGTTGGATTTTAGGAAGCATACCAATATTACTTTTTTAGGGGGGGGGGGGCGCTTACGGTTAAAAACCATCATACCATTATGAATCACGACGCAGTGAGGGACCCCGTCTTAATTTTGACCACCTGGGGTTCTTTAAAGGGGTCATGAACCACTTTTCCAAGTAATGATCTAATGACCTCAGTATCGGAGTTTACTGCCTCCCGAATCGATTTCCGCAAAAATTTCTCGAATCCGTCAAGAATTAGCGGAGTTACGGGGGTTTGGCGCACGCTCTCAGCGCTTTCTCTCTTTTCTCGTGCCGACGAGCGCACTGGAAGCTAGATAGGGAGGGATGGCACGGGGGAAAGAAGTTACGTCAGCGCGCGTCATGAAACGCGATCGCTCTCCCGCTGTGATTCGCGTGCGCGAGTGCGGCTACCGTGTACTGAGGAGTGCGGCACCGGCAAGTGGCGGCACCCCGTGGCAAGAAGCGCATCTGATCCGAACGCCGCTCTCGATTTACGTCGGCTCTCGGCCAATGAGGATGTTATGTCTTTTGCGACGCGTCGATGCAGATCGCGACGTCACCCGGCAGACGCCCCGCCCACCGCCGAGAGTGAGAACCGGCCTCTGTTTGAAAAGAGGGCTCCTGAGAATACAGCAACTTCGCGTTCCGCTTGTAGCCTTTACGCGGCGCGCACGACTGCAATATTTGGCTGAGCAGTTCATTGCCATGTCAGCTTTCCGCAGGATGTGTTTTTTCAACATGCCCAAAGGGTGCTTCATGACCCCTTTAACGTGCACCTAAATCTAAGAACACGGGTGTTTTGGCATTTCGACCCTATCAAAATGTGGCCCCCGGGAGCGGGAATCGAACCGGCGCCCTAGAGCTTGTTATTGCAACACCTCAACCGCCAAGCTACCATGGTTTCTTTTTAGAACTCATAAAGTTAACTGTAAACCGTTGTTGTGTCTGGGTATTTGGATCCATCCCACCGCTGCAACCAGTTGTTGCGACCGTGATTTGGATCCGTCCCTCCTCGGCAGCCAGGTTGTTGCTACGATAAGGCAGCGTCGTACCCTGACTCCGTTTGGTAGCGTAGTCGAGTCTCCGGGTTGAGGAACTGATGCTAGCAAGATGGGAAAACAATAACAAGTTTACTGGCACTTTTTGTACACTCAATTTACATCGTGACAAGGTCAGAGTTCAGCGACGAGCGAATTAGATGAGCCTGTTACCGAGGGCTCAGAGCCCCATTTCTAACTCAGCACCGTCGTTTTAACCCCTCAGGCTGGCTCCTCCTTCTTGATGACCACCAATCACACACGACACCACCCACCATGGCACAGTCCATTTCACTGTCGCTGAGGGGTCGTTGCACTCTCGAAACAGCAAGGGTCCGGCGGTCGACGGCACGCCTCTGGGGGAAGCAAGGCAACAGGTTCCTCGGGCTTGTTCCTAGGACTCTTCCCCGAAGGGCGGAAAAGGGTCTGCGGTGACTCCTGTCAAAACATACAGGTCAGGTCGTCTCGGCAGCACACCAAGCCAAATCCAGGTGGCCCATTGTCGGTCGTTTCCCGTCCCAGAGATTCCGTTTCTAGGAAGGATGCAGGTGTTCTAGCAGTGTGAGAACGCATTGCCCGTCCATTCTCATGGTCAGCGCGTCGCCACCTACTGCCAGTCATAACACCGTATTCAAGGATTTCGCCGTCTCATGATTAGATCGAAGTTGTGGCGCGCAAAATCTAATAATTTAATTTAACTGGCTTAATTTTGATAAAACTATCAATTCCATAAAGAATTAAAAAGTGGAGTTAACACTTTTAAACAAGCTCCCTCTTTTCCTCTCTCTAGTCTTCATTTCCTTACCACGAGTGTAGGGTAGCAAATAAGGAGTGTGGTTGATCTTCCTGCTTTTCCCTCCCCTGTTCTCTGCCTGGCCACGCCACCAAAGCGTCGTTTTTCGCCACGCCGATAATTACTTCTTCATTTGTTCGTGCACAGGTATACTTGCTAATCCAATGTCAAATACTGCAAAAGGAAAAAAAAATGGAGGCATCAATTTATCTGACGTGCTACTCTGTGTGGCAGCCTGGCTTCTTCCCTCATTATAGTTATGTTAGGTTTAGTGGGGCAAAAGCGACAACGGCGATGCTGCGCCAGTCAGATGGCAATAAAATTTTGCTATTCTAGAAAATGCAGCCTTACTCTGAAGTACTTAAAGTTTATTTCATCACCGGGATTATCATTAAAAAATTTTCATCTGTCTATATTTAAAAAAATTACACCATCTCCCACTAAAGGGAACCATGTGGGGATGCGAAGCAGCACATGGGTCGACTTCAAGTTCCGTTCATCGCGGGCACCTTGCCCGATGTTAACGCGTCCTTGCAAGTGGAGCACACCATGAATTCACTGTAGTTGCTGTTGTCGTTACTCGTCCCGAACTCTCGTCAGAGCACGGCACGCGGGTTCATCGCCACGCCACGCGGGAGCACGTGGGTTCATCGCGCGTCTGCAGAATATCGTTCCCCGACGCCATCACGTGATTGCTGAGAGAGTGTAAGGGGAGAGGCCACAGCGTCTTACCCAGGCCCTTACACAGGCCCGAACGCGCTAGCGCGTGCCAGCGCGTTCTGACTAGGATACAACGCGTTAGTTCGTCGTGCGTCTGCAGAATCTCGTTCCCCGACGCCATCACATGATTGCTGAGAGAGTGTAAGAGCGTCTTACCCAGCCCCTTACATAGGCCCGAACGCGCTAGCGCGTGCCAGCACACATGGTTCCCGATCGGACGATCGCCAATGGAAGGACGGACACAGCCCCGAGCAAAAGCTGCTTCGCATCTAAAATATCTTTTCATTTAAAAAACTGATCTGATCAATCAGACGTAACAGTGCTTAATCTCCTAAAATTAGCGCATGGGGAAGCGGCATGCATAAATTGTAAGCACAGCACCTGGTAGTGTTTTTATCTAAGTGTTTTAACATGCGGACACGTAATTAAAATGTGTAATACTGTTAGTGGTTCACAGTATTTATTACGTGTTGGTTGTTCCTCCTCTGTCAGTAATTACGTGCGATGCGCGTGTGTCCCATTCGAAGTTGATATATAATTACTTCAAGGAAACATTTTTCCCGATAACAGGTCTTCCATTCCCGAAGGATCGGTTTCATTAGTTGAAGTTTATTATTCTTTTTAAATTGTCATCGACCTTGACAGTTAGAGAATAGTGGTCTGTGAGCAGCCTGAATCCTACCCCTAACAGGCATATTACCTTTGAAATATTTAATTTTTTGGCCGTTGCTGTATATTTATCTGTCATTTCATTTGCGGGGACACCAACGTGACTTCGTATCGACCTAGCAGGAACGAACGGTCTGTTCATTACTAAAGTGTGAGAGCATGTTTATGATAGCGACTATAATGGGTACACATTGACATCGCATATTGAGGGCCTGTGGTGGACTTAAGGAATCTGTGTAAATTACTGATTATTCGTGTTTGGAGCTCATAGTCTTTTGTGCCGCCATCTACAAGGCATAACACTCAGCAGTGAAAAGTGATACAAACAGTGGCATCCCTAATTGTGCGTACCCACGATATTTTGACAAGGCTGTTTCCGGCACAAACGGTCATTGTCGGCCCATCAGTGTAAAATTCAGTGTAAGTATTCTGTACATGTTTTGCAATGCTATATGTTCGCGTAGTGGACCACTTTTTTTTGTGCCATCGAAAAATGGGGTAATTTTATGAATTCGTTCTCACGGAGCTAATCTCGTTTGCCTTTGCATGATCGACAGGAAGGTTTAGGATGTATCCTTTGTGCGACTAACTAAATAGCCAACACCTATTCGAGCAGATACCCCTTGAATAGCAAGTAATACAAAAGTGGGCTGACTAGATCACATGTGCAGAACTTTTAGGTTCAGCCAGTTCTAAGCTATAGGCTTATCCTCCCGATTCCTTACTTCTCATTCATTTGATCTTTTCTGTACCCTTTTGTGCGCATTAATTAGCGTGACGGTCTATGCAGGGAGCTTGACTGTTGTTGATTACGATCGATTAACTTTGAGAAGTAAAAAAAAAAAAGCAATATAGGTTTGTTATTGTACCGTATGCATTATCTACTGTATTCGTGCTCTTGAAATGGTTGCATGTAATTGCATGTCATAGCGTAATTAACCGAATAAATATCGCTCGTGAATTCATTTTATTGTACTTGACTTGCTCGACAAGACCTGAAGCTCCTTCTATAGCCGTTTTTCTGTTTCACCCCCACTAAAACACGTCCATGATGTCAGGGAATCGACCTCGCCAATTCGTTCACATTTGCAGATCCCCAAGGCCGTGTGATAACCTTGGTCCCATAGCAGTTGGCTTATTTCACACAAACTTGGATAGTACTTTGAGAAAACTGCATGTGGTTGCAGCAGCAAAAGTAAAAGAAAAGCCAACGACCGAATCACAAGGGGCGGAGGAGATCAAGTGAACTTCGTTACAGTAATAGCTCTGCGCACAAAGCACGTGTGCAAAATTTAACGGCTTTTGTTCGATGTCGATTCACGAAATCCATATTTTGGTGCCTGAAGTATCTTTCTTTCTCATCCTTGACAAGCACGACGGGGACATATAACAATACGCTTGCAGAATTTTGGATCTACCAAATGCGATTTCATAATCGTCTCTCCGTCTTCTTTTTCTTCTTATTATTATTTTGTTTAATTTATTTATTCATGAACACGGCAGTTTGCGCCCGTTGGTAGTCCATTTTGAAGAAAACTAAAAGCGCACGGAAAACACGGACGAAAAAAGGCACACATATACACACACAGGCGATACTTCCATCCGTGGTTGGAAGCATCGTAACCGTGGTTGGAAGTATCTACTCATGTACTTTATCAGATTTGGCCAGAATATGCTACCGCATTATTCATGTAGCTTCATATCGACCACGACATCTATGAAAATGGCGACGGTGATCCACCCAGAACCATCAGACCACTGAGCGAATCGCAGATTTTTCGAGACGAATGGACCGTCCTTTAGCAAGGGAAGTCAGAAAAAATAGCGAATTTAATGGAATGGTCGTTCCGCTTGCCACCATACAGTGCATGACGGGTAAAAAAGAAGGAAAGGCTGGAAACAGAAAGGAAGGAAGGTTAATCAGGAAGGTGTCCGATTACTTACCGTATAAGCTGGGAGAATGGGGGAGGGGAATGGAAAGATGTAAGAGAGAGAGAGAGAGAGAGAAAGTGAGTAGGAAAGGAAAGACGGAAATGAACAATAATTACGCTGACGCGTACGCATGCGTTGTACTACAATAGTCAGAGGCGTTCACCGAGGCCCGTCGTACTCAAAAAGCGCAATATTGCGTTGACTGCTTTGTGGGATAAAGGTGCAAAGAAAGAAGCCAAGATGACTTCTTAAACGGCTACACGTCGTTCTCGCATTACAACTACCAGATAAGCATTAGCGCTTATTTTTCACCTTCCGGGAGGCGATGGCGAACTGTCGCATTGATAGAACGCTTCCACCTGTTCCTCTGTTGTTGTTGTTTTCAGTGACTTTCAAAAATTTCTCGAGATCTGGTCTCTCATTTCAAGGCCGTATACACGGAGCCTCCCCAAAGAGCGCCTGGACAGAAGTCATGGTGGCCTCGTCAAAGAGGAAGAGGGGAAGCTTACTCAGTGATACTGAGGACACCGAGCAGCACTTTGTGACAGGCGGTGAATATGACCATCGTTCCGTCTCTGTATGGACAAAGAGGGCCGGCAGAAAGACTCAGTGCCACCACATCAACCCCACATCAACACTGGTGACTCCTATGTTCAGGCCCGAACCCTGGCAGCACGCTGTAATCTTCACACCCGCGGGTAGCCCTCAACTTCAAGCAATCACTGAATGTGGAAAAGAGAAGCGCTGTCAGTTTTTCTGGGAGGTGCGGTGCTAAATGAGATGAAGGACATCTCGATCGGGCGCCCTCTATCGGGTGCGCCTCGCTTGCGTGCTAGGTAGGATAACGCCGGCGCGCTCCTTATAGGTTTGCCTGACGGCGATCTACGAAGTGGCTTTCGAAACGAAGGAAGTTTTTACAGTCACAATGATAATCTTGGACAAAAACAATGCTCAGAACTGCTTACAGACGCCACCTGTCTGCACAATACGTACAGTAAGCACATTGCGTGCGGTCACCGCGTTGGGGTATCCCGAAAACGACTTCCAGAGCAAAAGGCAAGCAAGCGCTGAGGGCGAAACGTGACATATGCTCTTTTTACATTGGTATACTTTTCTTTCCGGCGTGCCTATTCATTACCAACCTATTTCATACCTCAACATCATCTGAAAACGGAACATGATCTGTCTTATATAGACTTCTAGCACCGAGATTGATACAGTATATTTGCCGCGTGTTGCGCGTACATATTTCCACTTGTTGCCATACGTTTTTTGCTTAAATGTTTCTTGATCAGGGTAATCTATTTTTGCATATCTAAGCTGTACCCTGCAGTATCAGTAATGCATGCACTTAGCTCGCCGTGAGCAAGCACGCTTCAAACGTTGACGCATTACGCAGTGCGCCCGCGCCATCTTCAATGCGAACTTAGCACTACACGCAGTCCCGAGTCAACCGCCGGCGGAAGATGTCGCTTGCGCCGAACGAGTCGCATATCGCCATCCGGCGGGTAACTTGTACACAGTTCGCTTAATAAACGCGCGTGTTCACGTCTGAATACATACGGCACTATGTGCACCAGCTAAGTTCGATATATCATATAATTTGATATAAAACGTTTCGAAAATTTAGGGTATTTTCGGTGTGAATTATGGTGCGGGCTTCACGGCGCTGTTTAACGATAGTGCAAGGAATGGCAATACGCGGCGATTTTTTTTCTTAGTTTTTGTTTTGCCGCGGTTTATAGGGTTGTAGGCGAGAAAATGCCGTATCGATGTAAACAGCGACTCAACATCTTCATACACAGCTATGCGTAGTCGTCGGGCGCCGGAAGCCTCTGCCTTGGCCTTAATATCGGCGTTGTTTTTCGATATTATACTCGGTACGCTTCTTACATTGCCCTACGGAGCCGCGACGTAAGACTTCGTTTCTATACGTTGGACTGCAGGGGCGTAGCCAAGGGGGGGGGGGGTTTGGGGGGGTTCAAACCCCCCCCGAAATTTTTCAGTTTTGCTTGCGTATATACGCGTATACACGCACACATACAAACGCACGCACGAACATACATAAAGTATGGTTGAAACCCCCCCCCCCCCCCCGAAAAAAATTTCTGGCTACGCCCCTGTTGGACTGCATTGATTATCGCCAGCTTTGCAGAGAACAGCCAGGTTCTTCCGTTTTACGGCAGCCATTGCGTTAAAAGGGAGCTCAGAAGCGAAGGACGACCCCGCACGACAGCCGCGACGCTGAGGAATCATGGCAAAAGCACGTGATTTCAAGCGGTAGTTTCTCGCTCTGCGCGGCGCCGTTGGCGCCGTCCTCTTCCCACCGCTCTTCCGAGACAAAAAATCAACTTCTTGTGAGGGAAAGCAAACCTATTGGGGCGTTTCGCTCGGCCCGATGTTCGATAGATCAAGTGTTCCGGCTATTTTTGGTCGGTTTAGACGTAAAATTTCCCATGCATTGACAATAAAGCATCTTTGTGTTCGAAAATAGTTCGATATGAAGGATAATTTGATTTACCCGAGTTCGATATAGTCGGGTTTGACTGTACCAGATTCAGCGTCGACAGCAACGTGCCGCTCAAGCAATGATGTCATACGTGACGTTTGTGCTCAGGTCACGTGACTCTTCCGTATGTGAAGGTGACCGGAAGTTCCGCTATTGTGCTGTTTAGGACATGTAAACGAGCTTCGTAGCATGGTAACATTTTGCGGAACCTTAAAGAAGGACAGATAGTAAAGTAGAGAGGTGGGCGAGTTGGAACTGATGCATTCTTGAAAACTTTTCAGTGCGAACTGGACGGAGCGCGAACTGTGTCCTCTTCTTTGTGCTCTGTCCAGTTCGCGCTGAAAAGTTTTCAGGAATGCGACAGATAGTAAGTTACCACGAAAATGTTTCTCACAAAATTCATTTCCACAGTGCTTGCGGGGCCTGCATAGCTTTTATATCACGTATATGAGGTGTGCTCAAAAAGTATCGACCCTTTAGACGGGAGAAATAAATTTCCTGATTAGAATCAGAAAACCGTAATCCTCTTCAACGTAGTCTCCTCGGCAATGCAGACCCCTCTCCCAGTGCTCCCGTCATTGTTGAAGATATTTCGCGAACGTGTTTCTCACTTCTCTCTCTCTCTTTTTAAGGGTGATCAGCCGGCCTTTCGCATTTTGCATGACGTCTCCTCTTAACCCGAATCCGTTTCATTTCAGCAGAATTTTCAGCATGGCAAATAGCCAAAAATCCACGAAGCCATGTCGGAGTAGTAGGGAGCCTAATGAACTGCAGCAATGTTGTGTTTGGTAAGAGTGTACTAGTTTGGTGCAGAAAGCCTGAATAAGGTGTGCAGAAGGGCAGATCTGTTATCCCGATGGAGCTGCGAAGATTTTGCTGCCCACAGGTCCGGTCGTTTGCGCGGCTCAGCATCAAGAAAAATTGAGTGTACTGATCCCCTATCTCGTTGAATGGTACGCATTTGGGCTGGTTGGTGCATGATTATGTGCAGAAAACAGCGCGAAAACAGCGCCTTGCGGAGGGTCTGCTTGGACACGGTTACCCGCCCACATCAGTCGGCGGCCACCTTTGAAGTGGTTGTATCACTACTTTATCTGATAAGTGCTCATAACAACATCACAGCAAGCCTGATGAATTTTGCCAATGGTTTTCACTCAGGTATCGCCAAGTGTTTGACTAAATTTGATTCCGTCATTTTACAACTTACTAGAATCCAACAAGCGCCCACTACCATCCTCACTCATGGGCCGCCTGCGAGCAACTGACTCTTTCATCGGGTGGGGAAAAATTCACGCCTGCGCATTAATACTCCCTCCTCCTCTCCATTTCTACTCTGAAGACAGCCTTCCATACTTCATTGGGTTGCGTTTGAAAGAAGGCGGCTCGATATTTTTCGAACGCACCTCGTATAGGGTGAAAGCTATGAAATGGTCGCTTGAGAATGACGGTGCGGCAATAACCGACGACAGAAAAAGTTAAGGACAGACGCACGGGTGGTCATGACTCTTCGTACCACACGCCGGCTTTTCGCAGAGGGACTCTTCTAATGAGCCAAGGCTTTAGCTTGAATAACACCATGTTAACCAGATCTCTTGTGCAGTGTGGTCACTTATGGTACACAGGGCCTGTAATGAGAACGAAGAATCAGAGCGGCTTGTCTGCTCATTGCAGTGAAATGTTCCATTCGATTCTGCGTTAGACTAGGAAACAAATGAACAACAAAGTATTGCTTGTCCTGTCACGCTGTACGTAATTTTTTAAAACTGTTCCAATACCACGTGCGTGCTGGAGCCGTTCACATCGTCAAGCTGTGCGAACACCTGCTTTCCTGAAATGCTCCATTCGATTCTGCGTTAGACTAGGAAACAAATGAAAAACAAAGTATTGCTTGTCCTGTCACGCTGTACGTAATTTTTTAAAACTGTTCCAATACCACGTGCGTGCTGGAGCCGTTCACATCGTCAAGCTGTGCGAACACCTGCTTTCCTAAACGAATAATGTCAAGTAGATTACATTGTTTGAGTATTTTTAGCGCTCTTTTTCAATTGCCCCCGCAACTCGATCGTTGCCAGTACACGCATCATCTGGTAAACTCCTGGGTCCGTATTCACAAAAATAGCTTAAGCTAAAAAATTTTCGTAAGAGAATATTTTAACCAATTACGATGAGGAACATATCATTAGTGAACACGGCTGACCAATAGGAAAACTCACTTACGAAAGAGAATTTTTGTGAATTCGGCCCCTGATGTTTGAAAATCCATTATGACAAGTTTGGTCCATATCGTTCGTCCGTGATTAGGAGCGCATTTTCATGGCGCCTCAGCTTATTCGTATCGTTCCCTATAAAATAAACAATCAATTTATCTACGCGCTTTTACTGCTTTTACTATGCATAAAACTGCCGCCAGAGGTAACCTCGCGCAACGGTAAAGCTGTCGGAAGCATTGTGCAAAAAACCCGAAACGAGAGCGGAGTAGTAGATCGGTCGCACAGGATTGATAGCAAACGCATGACCACCGCACAGCTGCCTGACCAAGAATTCATCTACGCTGCAGTCATACAGAAGAATGCCTCTCTGTGCCCTTCCATGTGCCATTTAGAAATATGAAGGATACATTCTGACGCTATACTGCGCTGCGGTTATTAAAGTAGGATTAGGCGTACCGGACTGCGGCCGCGACGAGAAGCGTAATGTTGCAATTTTCGAGGACATTCGTTCATTGCGACCGCGTATTTTGTTTTACAGCGAAACAGTACACCTCTACCCGCAGCGGTTTCATCTCCGTGGGCAAATAAAAAACACGGTTGATCCCTCCGTCATAGGAATCGGAATAACACGAAAGTAAAGCGTGCCGTTACAAAGTAACTGAATGCTTACTGTACATTGATATAAGAGAGTTTGCACAATGTATAGTGATGTCTGGCAGATAATGGCGCCGTTTAACGTGTATGCACCCACTTTGATGATTGGTGGTGCATCTCCATCCCGACGACTAACGTCCATGTTAAATTATTAAACAAACCCTTGTGGAAGCTGTAGTAGTTACTGGTGAAAGCGTAATCAGAGAACGAGGGTTGATAGCCAGAAGTGCGTCGCGTATTGGACGCAGAACTTGGTCGCCATCACGCGGCATGTTAAAATGTGATTGAACACCACGGCCGGACTAGGGGGAAACGCAAAGCGCGTCGTGCCGTCCCGGTAGCCCGGCCGCGATTTTTCTCGGGGCGAGCGCGTGAGCATGGAACGCGGTGTTACAGCCAGGTGAGGCAGGCGCGCGTCGAAGACCTATTTTTAGTTTGGATTAGCGTGATCCTATGAGCGACGCCGACGCTTTTACGACGCTTGGGCAAAGGTCGCCACCTCGCGGTGTGTTAAGGACTTGACAAAATTAAACTTCTATGGAAAACGCGCCGAATGGGACGGACGCGTAAACGCGTTGCAGGTGCTAGTCGCGGAGGCCACAGCAATGACGAATTACTTTACCTTACCACTCCCAGAGGTCAACACCACCCAGCCGACCGCGGGAGTGGTAGATATAAAAGGCGCATTCGTAAAGCTTCCAGAGTCTGTGACCGTGGCGCAGTGGATAGCGTGCCCGGCATCTGTTGTTGCGGACCGAGTGGTCGAGGGTTCGATGCCCGTTGACGGTACCTCTTTTTCTTTACCATCTGATTGTGCATATTTTTTCGACGTCATTTCCGTGACGGAAATACGTCACTGAAGTCTTGGTGGACCCCGGCATAAAACACTTTCGTGTTAAAAAAGAAAACATGCGTGGGCAATAAACGCGTGGACAAAGCTCGTACGCTCTGTTTCAAAGTGCAGACTCTAAACTTAATAGACATTCTTGACGCCGCTCCTCGTTGCGCTCAGCGTAAGCGATGACGGCACAATGCTATCAACAGTTTCAAGGGTGCAGACTCTAAATTTAATAGACGTTCTTCTCCAGAGTCGGCTCTACAAGTTCAACAACATTCGCTTCAACCCACAAACTTTCGAACGTCTTCCGGACGAAGGGGAGATAGACAAAGACGAAATCGAGAGGCATGGATGTCGACGACTTGGGTGATCCAAAGCAATGCATCATGGCTATGAAAGCGTTGAGTCAGACGGTTGTGTACGATGAAACGTGCGTGGCCGGTCTGCAAAATCAGACGCACTTCTTGGCCATTGCTCCCGGTGAAGGTCAGACGCCATTCTCACTTTTGTACGATTCTAATGCGGAAGACCATTCAAGCGACGTCGCACTGGGTAATCATTCTGGGTTTTGTTACAGCTTCGCTGTCCAGCCACCTTCACAGCATGGATTGGAGCTATAATCTTTTTGTTGTCGCATTGCACCTTTCTCCTGTTTTGTTTTCTTCTGTAATGGTTTTGAGTTTGCTCGCCGAGGGGTGCAGAATGAGTTTCAGCGGATGCGGCTTTTAGAGATTGAAGACGAGTTCACGGTTTCGACTAACAGCTCACGTAGGAACAAGTGTATACAGGGCCAAAATGTAAAAGCGCGTGCGTCGCAGATATGAACCCCCATTAAAGCTTCTGGTGGTCTAAATTATTCTGAAGGCCTTTTGCATGGCGCTTGCCGTATAGAGCTTTGCTGAAGCTATGGGATACGAGAACCAATCACGACACTAAATCACAATACGAACTTACAACAACGCTACATGGATGCTGTACGCATTTGCTGTTATTGCACTTGCTATTGACGATATCATTGCTACTATCACTATTGCTATCGATAATCGCATTTGATGATACCCAATTGGTGTTAACGGAGTTTACTAATGGCAGAGTAGAAATCTTTTAACAATGAGATATTGGTGTTACCCGTCAGTGTTGCGACAGTACGCGAAACAACACAGCTTCGCAATAGTATTCAGGCGTTCCATGTTTCTGCCTGTTTAACTCAGTTATATAACTCTACCTTGCACATCCTGATGCAACACCCTAATGCACACCATAATACAACTCTAATGTACGCTAAACAGCAGGTTAAATGGAGGCACCACGTAAGACACTCATCTGCGAATATATAGCAGATTCACATTAAAGTTTGGTCATTCCTACATGAAATGAATGAACAAACTGTCTCCGTACTTCCCATGTCTGTCCCATGTATGTCTGTCTCCGTACTTCCCATGTCCACAAACAAATATTTTGCGTGGGTGCCGAGAGTGTCATTGTCCTCTGCACTTAACGGGGCCCTGCAACACTTTTACAAGTAATCATGGAATGGCTTCATTGAAGGAGTTTATTGCCTCACGAATCAACTGCCGCAAAAATTTTTAGATTCTGTCAAGTACAAGTGGAGTTGCAGGGATTTGCAGGGGCGGCGCCAGTGGGGTGTTTGGGGGGGCTCCAGCCCCCCCAAAATTTCCGCCTGCCCCCCCCCCCCCCCCTTTGCCCCCCCAAGAGCAAGCATAGTCAAAATACAATGCATATAAAGCTGAAATTTGGGCTAGTTGGTCTTGACGTAAATACATAATATAGCGGAACAAAAACAAGGACAGAGAAAGAAGCACACAGGACGACCGCTAGACTTCAACTGAAAATTTTACTCTGGACACGTGACATGTAAAGTGTAAAACAACTGTTTTACACTTTACATGTCACGTGTCCAGAGTAAAATTTTCAGTTGAAGTCTAGCGGTCGTCCTGTGTGCTTCTTTCTCTGTCCTTGTTTTTGTTCCGCTATATTGTTTTACACTTTACATGTCACGTGTCCAGAGTAAAATTTTCAGTTGAAGTCTAGCGGTCGTCCTGTGTGCTTCTTTCTCTGTCCTTGTTTTTGTTCCGCTATATTATGTACAATGCATATGTTCCCAGCCTCTCAGCCCCCCTGAAGGAACCCACTTGTCGTGGGTGCCCCCCCAGTAAAAAAATCCTGGCGCCGCCCCTGGGGATTTGTCGCACGCTTTAAGCGCTTTCTCTTTCCTTTCGTACCAGTGAGCGCACTGAAAGGTACGCACAGGGGTGGGGATGATAAGAGGGCATGAAGATACGTCTCTTCGTGGTGTTCAATGGCGCAAGGGCCAATTGATTGCCAAAGAGCATACGTCTCTTCGTCAGCGCACCTCACGACCTTGGGTACTTTCTTTTCTTTTTTTCTTTCTTCGAACGTGCGGCTTACTTTCAGTGCGATCGCGAGCGCGGGCACGTGGCGGCATCCCGTGGCGGTTGCGGGAACCATGCAGCTCACGATGCTCTAATCAGCCAATGGCCGTGGACTTTGGGCTTATGGCGTGGTCATTTGGGTTTATCGCATCATTTGTGGAGAGAAGAGCGAGCGATTTCTAGCTGACTTTGAGAATTAATTGTAAAGTCCAGGCCACGTGCTACGCTATAATGCTTGGCTCACTTGTTCTCATGAGCCTCGACTGCCGATCGGCAGCGTTTTCTGACCATGCTCAAAAAGTGTCGCAGGGACTTTTAAATACGTTGTATGGCGGAGAAAGGCCTAGATGTTGATCGGGCTAGCTGTGAAATAACTTCCTACCTCACTTTGAGTGGCAGTTGACTAATCGACACCAGGGGCCTTAAGCAAGCTTCTAACGATTAATTGGTAGCAACTGACTCTAAGGTGACGGGAGTGTCGTTGCGAATGAGCTTAGGAGGTGAATTCGAGAGAGGTACACTTGTAGCAGAAAGCTTAGACGCGAAGACGACTGTATGCATAATTTACAATATATAACATAAAATAGCAAATGTATAGCTTGATAAGAAGCAGATGTCAAGAGCCCACCAGATCGAGTGTGCGGCTGGTGGCAATTCTCCTCTCTAACTTTCCGATCTAGCCTCAAATGCTCTCAACAACGCCGCTTTGGGGGTCTAACATCTGGGGAAGAAGGCGACGGTTGGTGATGCATCCCCATGCCGCATCTTTCCTTGAAGGGAAGCAATGAGGCATGTATGGAAGGTTGTCTCATGGCGCTATAAACGGGTTAAACAGGCCATTTGATGTCTAGCAAGGCACATTCCAGTAAATAGCGCTGACCGCTGGCCCGGTTCTTTACGCCGTGTTTCATATGACGGTACACCGCAAAAGAGCGCGGAGAAGTGTACGCCGCCGCCATGAAGACAAGGAAAGTTGTAGCAGAACAGTATAGATCTGTCGGCATCATCCCTACGTTCCTTAAGAGCTCGTCATGTGATGCTCTGTTGTTTTTAATGCATAGGGAAAAACAGAAACACAAATTCCGGCAGATCCCACACTTTGTGGGCATGTGCTTGCCATGCACGTCGATTACACTGGCGTGTAAAGGGTAGCTATTGATCCGACGGAACGTTGACACTCACGTTGCAGCGAAGTCAGTTTTATCGCAACAAAAGGTCACGCTACGGTACGATGATGAGCATATTATAAATGGCGGTCGTCGGCGTATTCGAGCAACGCTCGACAAAAGGTTTCGGAGCGTTGCCCGGACATGACGCTTGTGTAGAGTGTTTTTCCTAGGCATTCTGAAGCACTAGCGGGGCTCTCTGTTAGAATACTTGACTGTCATGCACAATGCCTGGATTCAATTCCTGTTCGAGCAGTTATTTTAATTACTTGCTTCCAACCGAATTTTTCGCTCATCGACAGCACCATCGACGCTGGCGTCGGATTTTCTGCTACACGGTCTCCTTAAAGAGGTACTGACACAATATTTCACTGCCGAGAAAGCCTGCAGGATCGATTCCGGTGAACATGCGTATATCATCTGCAAAATACCAAAAGCGAATATAGCTTGGAAGTTATGTTAAATGAATTTTGAAGTTTGCGTGAGCGATCGACATCCTCCCGCTACTGACACCCTCAAAGGGGACCCGTGGCGACCCCCTACTTCCCTCACGTGACCACACTGCAACAAGTTATGATGACGTCATAGCAACCATGTTTTTTTTTTTTTTTTTTTGCCGCGTTCGCTCCAGCCGCCTACTTCTCGGCGGCTGCTCACGAACCTCGCGGAAGTGCGTCACAGTTCTTTGTGCTGACGTGATCGAGCGCTGCACCCGCTAGGTGGTGATAGTTGAACCCGGAGGCTTGTGGTTTTTGAAACCGAAACTAGCACTGGTCGGTAATGAGAAGCGAGTGAGTAAAAACTTTATTAAACATGTCCGGCGTCATTGAGAGGGGCGAGGCTACAAGCACACCGGCGTAGGTGACGGCCTCGAGTCCTTGGACCCGGGCGCCATCCTGGGCTTGCCGGACGGCCCGCAGTTGATCGGCAAGGTCGTGGCTGAGCAGAGCCGCCTCCCAGCGCGCCTCGCGGTTCGAGACTGCCATCTCTACCGGGTTCGTAGGGGACTGCTGCTCGCTACCAGTAATGAGGAGTCTGTAAATAATTATCTGTCGCGCGCTGCAGCAAACGATGTGCCGTGTTATGACTAACAGGCCCCCAGCAACACATTGCAGCAAAGAAACGCGAGGCCAAAATTTTTGGGTCAGTACCCCTTTAACTATTTCGCGTTAGGATGTGTAAAGTCTGTTTTCGTTGTCCCCGGGTTGTACGGACCCGTATACAACGAGCCGTGTTATGCGGGTGTGCCACACGTGACTTGTGGAAAGGGTTTCATGACATACGCGACAGGCAAGACATGTTATTCACTTGATGACACATAATCCTGTTCGTCAGACACTCATGGTCTTGTATGTCAATTTTCGTATATATTAAGCTAAGGAGACGACCACGAGAGTGTCCGGATGTAGGCGGATAGATAGATAGATAGATAGATAGATAGATAGATAGATAGATAGATAGATAGATAGATAGATAGATAGATAGATAGATAGATAGATAGATAGATAGATAGATAGATAGATAGATAGATAGAAACGGCCAAAGTGTCTTTGGTTCGATAGGAAAGGCTTGGCATTTAAAAACGCTACTTGAGAAGAAAGACGAAGGAATAAATATACATCTGCACACCAACGCCCGATGTATAGAAAGACAGCTATAGTTCCTCTAGTCTTATTATGAACATCAGATAGAAAAATCGTGATCGTAAACATGTGGTTCGTGCGCGCCTGAAGTATACATATGACTAAAACAGCGTGCTTTCTCTTAATTAAATGTCACTCAGGAGGGTGGCCTGCACCTCAAACCGCCAGAGATGTTGATAACGTACTATCGGCGTCAAATGAAACACGAACAGCGGCAAGCCTTCGCAATGGTATAGTGCGCGCCGTCCAGTTATCGAAATGTACAGGCGCGCATATGCGCAGTGCGGCCAAACCATATGCGCGCGCCTGTCAATGATGATGACAGGACGGCGCCCACTGTATCAATGCGAAGGCTTGCCGCTGTTCTGGCTTCATTTGACGCCGATAGTACACGTTTAAGCACAGCGGTCATACAGAGTCATAGTAAGAACCAGTTGCCAGTGAGTACATTTTATAGGCGCGCTTTATTTTCGCAATATTATCGGCCTGTGTTTGCGACTCAGGAAGGTTTATAATTAAAGCACCCACATACGCACTTTATGCATAGACCTATTGAATACCTATATGCCGGAAGAGCAATGAGTGAACTGTAGTGAAAAGAAAATATCAGCTGCCGGTTTGCTTAGGGAATAGTTCTTGTTATCACCTTGGACCTCGTCGTATTTATTGCATGATATACACAACTTAATGTGCTCAGTTTATGGGACTTATGTTTCTTTGAGGGCGAGATGGCAAGAGTGCTGGCGCGACGCAAAAAAAAAAGACGAATTAACAAAAGCTACATAGTGTGAAAAAAAAAGGGGGGGGGAGTAGCAGCTTGGTTGCAACTTGCGACAAATGACAGTGGGAGGAAAAGTTCGCGGCAATATTCTCAGGACGTTTCTATACGTTTTCCCGACGAATACAGGGGCTTTCAGACAATCAGACCGTCGTATTTCCTTTCCTAGACTGAAAATTCAACACAGTAATCGCTAGCAAAGCTTTATATACTCCACGATTATTTTCCGATTATGAAACATCTCTAAGAATCAAGAAGATCGGAGGAAGAGCTTTATTGTGTGCCAGCAGTGTATAGCGAGACATGTCCGTTAGCTTAGAGTTACGAAGCAAATGCCGATGCGCAAAGCGCCGACCACGCCATCTGCCGCCATGGCTCGGAAGCGCTCGCGGGACCGGGCGAACAGTGTTTCAGCGAGCGTCTACGCGAGTGCACGGATGTTTGTGTTTTTCAACGTGATTTAACGACTCTCTCGGGCTTCAGCGATGTCGAGAAACAACTGCTGCGTTGTCGGCTGCTCAAACACGTACAAAAACTCGCCAGGAACGCACTTCTGCACGTTTCCGGTGCTATTTCACGAGCGAGAGCGACGGCGACGGTGGATTGCGGCTGTCCGACGCAAAAGGTAAGCAATCGCGCTTTGTTTAGGCAGTGTTAGAACGATTACCGTGTTTTTATTTCTCCATTTATGTCGCTACGTCTTCAGCGAACGCTACTACGTTTACATTTGGTCGCCTCGCCTGCATTGTAGACGCTACAATGCACATGAGGTTGTTATCACTGATAAGACGCGATGCCTAGGCTCTCTTGAAAAACGAATGGCGCGAAGCGCTATGCCAGAGAATGTGGGGCAGGTGGCGGCTACTTTACAAAAGCGCCGTGGAATCACACGTGTGCTGCACGAAATGGGCTGCATTCTACCTAATGATGGCACTGGAATGCGATCACCGGTGCAGAATGTTCGCTGTGCGCTCGCCTCAACTGTATGCATATTGGCTGTAAAACATGGCACCTGTTCGCACTGAAGGCTTTTGACAGGACATTCAACCGATTCAACCTCCCTTTGAATGCCTCGTAACATGACTTCATGCTAATAAAAAACACCCTTGATGTATCCCACTAACACTCACTCGCTTTACACAAGCTGTGTTATGAGTGGGGCCGCCCCGCCACGGTGGTCTAGTGCTTATGGCACTCGACTGCTGATCCGAAGGTCGCGGGATCGAATCCCGGCCGCGGCGGCTGCATTTTCGATGGAGGCGAAAATGTCTGAGGCCCGTGTACTTAGATTTAGGTGCACGTTAAAGAACCCCAGGTGGTCGAAATTTCCGGAGCCCTCCACTACGGCGTCTCTCATAATCATATCTTGGTTTTGGGACGTTAAACCCCAGATATTATTATTATGAGTGGGGCCATAGGCGTGCTCACGGGGCGTGGGGGCTTTCCTATTTGCCTAAGAGGGGGGGGGGGGGGGCGCAAAATCTGCCCCTTCTGCCCCATCTGTCTGTCTGGCGCGGCTAAGACGCCGCTCCTCCTGAAGGCGCACGCCAGAAGAAGCCTCATCCATCAGAGAAACCGACATTTTGTGCCAGAACTGTTTCAACCGCTTCAAACAGATCGCCGTAGAGTCTCTGGATGCATCTCATTCTGACGAAAATTTTGTTCCCGAACAAATTGCTGTCAAAGAGCTACACGTATTCGTGAAGACAACAAAATATATTTTTTTCAGCGAAATTACAGGGGGTCGACGGACATGCACCGACGTTCTTCTCTGAAGACACCCAGCAAATACGTAGCCAAGCTGCTATGACAAGCTAGGTGACCACCAGCTCCGCAGTCACTCAGTCCCGCGCCACTAGCGCAAGCTGCCGTTATATTTTTTCGCAAGTTTATCGTGCTGGTTTCAAAGTTTTACCAACGCTGACCATTCGTGTGGCCGCACCCGTGAAATCCATGCGCCGGCGCGACAGCGCTCCCTCAAAATCTACTATATAAACACATGGCACGTAAACGAAGCTACTGTGTCGAGAAAAAACGTTGGTTCATACGTCAACGCATGCAGGCATTAGTGATCGGGACGCTGTAAAGAAAGCGGTGTACTTACGATGAGCTCCACTTCGTAAGGAAGCTTGTTAATGACGCTTGTCTGTGGCAAACACTTGGCGCGTATAGTGACAGTGTCGTCCCACACAGCTGTTACATCGGACACATGTCCACTATTATAAAGCGCGGCTCCTTTGCGCACACTATCGCCGCAAAAGTAATTGTCAGGGACGCGCACAAGCGGCAAATCGCACGCGCGCACTTCCGTCATGCTTGCAGTGAAAGGAGGCGTTCGCTACGCGTCCCGCGTGCGGTTCCAACGGCCGCCGCTACGCGGCTTTCAGTGGCGCCCCTATAGGCGCTGCGCATCGCGAATAGGCATTTTTGAAGATGTGAAGCAACTGCGTATCTATAGATACGGCGCAAACTTATCAACGCGACTGTGTTTTCGGAGCGGCAGGGATATAGAGCTGCTTCGATAAGCATTTACTGGCGCAATGTTTATAGCCAGATGCAGCCGACGCCGAGAGCTCAATACCATGGCACGCTGGCACTGGGCCGATGAATTCCTGTCTCCCTCGACTGGATTGTAACGCTGCCGCACGCGCGCTTCCTCAGTAGCGCATGCCTCTGTACAGTGGAACACGATTTGAAGTAGAGCTGTGCACGGGCCGTATTTCCGAGCCCGAGCCCGGCCCGGGCCCGCTGACTTTTTCGAAGGCCCGCCCGAGCCCGACAGCAAAGGGCTGTGAGCCCGCCCGGCCCGACTTACGAAAACATAATCCCGGGCCCGGCCCGGCCCGGCTTTTTGAAGGTTCGTTGCGAAAACAAAACATCGTTTTCCGATAATTTGGCATTTTATTGAGCATATAAAATATGATCATACGACAGACGACGAACAGTCTCCATTACACAGATTACAAATTGTCGTCCAAAAACAGCAAGGAGTCCAACGCTTCCGGCTTCAACGAAGTGCGGCGCTTTTGCTATACAAGTAGACGGCCTCATGACAGCAACAATGGAGTTCGCTCACCAAAGCCGTCACGTGTATGGGGCATGTCCATGCAAGCGTCAGCTTGCACGAAGACGATCTACGTCTCCACGAAGGCGATCCACGAAGGCGATCTGCGGTCGCTCGTCGCTGTCGCGTGCATTTTCACTCATATGGGATTTGGCCTTAAATCTAACGCGAACAGTCGCGTGGCGCCGTCACTAGCTCAGGTGGTGTTACTTCTCTGTTTGTCAGAGTGCAAACAGAGGCAGTGCTTTACCTGCTCCCCTTTTGTGTAATGTAGCGAATGGAAAGGAAAGGCGGTAAAGGGCGGTCGCGGAAAAGGCGCTGTATGCGTGCTGGAAAACAATTCCCGCTCATTCTCTATATTTCGGGCTTGAGTCGGGCTTTGCGCCTGGCCCGAGCCCGGCCCGATAAAACTGCAAGTAGCCCGAGCCCGGGCCCGAGGTGAAAATACGTCGGCCCGCCCGAGTCCGGCCCGTGGGCCGAGTCGGGCTCGGGCTTTCGGGCTACCCGGAGCCCGTGCGCACCTCTAATTTGAAGGTTATCGCACGAGCTTCGGCCAAGAACTACAACAGCGCCGCGTTCCAGAATGTTCTTTCGAGGAGACGAAGGTACCAGGCAAGCTTCACTCACTCTTTTTGCTGTTCCTTAAGCTGCGATCACTCCTATTTGAGGAAGGCATATTTTGATTTCTTTTTTATGACAACGTGATTTATTTCGTTCCACTTACCAAGCTGTTTAAGCGAAGCAGTGCCAAGCACCAGCTTTACCAGATCTTTCCTAGCAATCTTGTTATCGTCCGCGGAGGTAAGAGCCCACGAAGAATACGCTTGATCGCGACGAATGGAAAGCTTAAAATAAAAAGAAAGGGTGTAGAATTCGTCGTAGGGGCGATTGTTGTAGCATGGAACAGCCAAGGAGGGCGAGAAGAATGCGCAATGTTGATTTTCACTGTTCCGAAACGTGCCGCTAGGCCACTGCGACAGGCTGGTCGAAGCTCGCGCGATAACCTTCATATCGCGCTAGACTGTACGTGATTCAGCATTTTTTTGCACTGTCCGAGATAGGGACATGGCTTCGATGTGCTAAATGAAAGCAGTTATTAGATGGTAAGGGCTACCGGAGGTTTCAGGCAACGCGAAGCATCGCAGCAATGTCCTTGTCTTTCTCAGGCAAGTCGTGGGGAACCAGCGCTGTCGTTGACTCAGTCTGTGTCTGCTGCGACCATTGGAGTCGCTGTGTATATTCATGCTTTTGAATAAGCTAAACGCTCCGACAGCCCGAGCTGCCCTGCAAATGCTGGAGGTTCTCGACCCAGTGTTTTCAGCGCTGCAGTAATCACAACGGCTCACCCACGGCCCTCTCAAAGGCCGCGATTCCCCAATGGAATATCAGAGCGCTGATGTAATGTAGGTCAGAGAAGCCCCATCCAGCCTCAGTGACTGATTGTACCCCTTTGCACGCGCAGTGCTCTCCTTCTCTCTCTCTCTTCCTCTTTCTATTCCCCATTCCCTTGTCCCCAGTGCAGGGTAGCAAACCGGACGTTCTTCTGGTTAACCTCCCTGCCTTTCCTCCTCTCTTTCTCTCTCCTCTTCTTCAGGCAACGCCTGTACTTGCGGTGAAAATGCAGCGTCGTTCCAGTTACATGTGTGCTTCAATGCGCAGAACCGCGTTTTCGTGCAAGTAACTGGATTAAGACCGCACTTTCTATCAAAATATCAAAACCAGTGACACCCTTACATATATCAACATCGGAGCCACCCTTACATTTCATTCTAAATATAGACAATAACTTGCAGCGCTTCTTGGGGGCAGTCATGTTTACCCGGGTTGCGCGAACTGGCTCAAAGAAGGCTAAAAACAGAGCTAGGCCTCTTATCGTGTCCTTGCCGCCAGTATCCGCACGTCATTGCTGTGTCGTCATTGTCGCCATGGCTTTGTCGCAACCCAGCCTGGGCTACGCCGACAGCTGGCGCAAGTAGAGTCGATAGTAGCATATCTTGACTTTTGTACGCCTTTCGAACTCACCGGATGCAATTCATACACTGCAATATCTAACGTAAAGCAATTAATTAAACGTGTGATTAGTGAGCAGATAACATTAGTTATGTATGAATTAGCGTTAGTTAGGAAGTTATCGACATCGGCGCCGCACGCGGCTGTTTAGTTTTGAAGAAATTTGCTGTCTGCTTCAGAAACCTTACGAGTAAGAATTTTTGAAAGTTGAATATATGTATATTCAGCAAGTGGCATTGAATAGCCTCACTGAGTATTTTATTTTGTGAACGAGTTCCCAAGAAAGTGGCCAGACAGGTGTCTCCGGGCAGATCAATTGGCTTAGTATCGCACGCCTGATGCAGGGGCTGTGCAGAGCTCAAAGACTCAAACTCGATACTCGGACGACATGCTGGATGTTAAAACGTCGAATTCGAAGTTCACTCTTTCCGTCTTTCCGCACTGCTGCCTTGTGAGACTTCTACTTTTTGGTGGATGCAGGAGTTTGCAGCCGCTGGCCGAATTATATTTCCATAGTGTCGTTTCGTGCTTTCCTGTTCCCTTGATCATCCTTTACGGAAGGCGGCACCGGAAAACAGGTTTTATGCTTGGTCTGCTCACTGTGTAGTAAGGGAAGCCAAAACGTTCTTCGGTGGACGTGTTGGCGAAACCATCCACTTTGGCAGAAGCAGTAAAAACGAAGGAACAGACCGAAGAGCCACCATTTCCAACTTCTGCAGGCTGGCTGATTTCATCTTTCTTTTACAGTAAGTGCTGCACTGTTTTTTTTTTTACTTTTTTTTGCAGAGCTCTCAGTGCTGGCTTTCCTACACTGACGCAGCATGGCGAGTTGGGCAAGCTGGTTGACGATCATGTCAGCTTGACAAGGCTAAATGCGGGGCATGTGTAAGACACATGATTAATAACATGCTAAAAAAAAAGCTCTTATCGTCTCTTTGGGGCTAGGCAATGTTTTAGGCAGTCGGAACGAAATGATGGCTTTTGCAATGGTCTCCAACTCTTATATGATAGGCCCAATTTTTTTTACATTCGACGGCCGTTTTCTTCAGTTGTTCGAAAATTAAACAGCGTAACTTTAACGTAGGCACATATGAATAAAAGTAGACAAGCGCAAGCGCTTTTGTGTGCTTTTCTTCATTTGCGTCTGCATTAAAGTTGCGCTGCTTAATTTTTCATGATGTATCCCTACCAACTCGCCAAATGTTCGCTCTCATGAGCGTTCTTGAGATGTGGCGAACAACCACACACCTTATACTGAATCAGGATCGCGAGTTGGGCTAGTTGGTGGATGTTCATCGTAATATAATCGACAGCGCAACGGGTTAAACACGGACAGAAAAAAGAGAAGGACACAGCGCTGAACTCGCAACTAAATTTATTTTCGAAAAAGAAAGAACATATATACAGATCAATGAGTTTATATAAACAATTATATAAACAGATTAATATAAACAAACAATATAAACAGATTAATCATGTCTTGTCTAACAGATACTTGTACTCCTCATCTAGAAGAATGATTGATGGATGACTTATGCACTTATTGTTGCATCTTTTTCGAAAATAAATTTAGTTGTGAGTTCAGCGCTGTGTCCTTCTCTTCTTTCTGTCCGTGTTTAACCCGTTGCGCTGTCGATTATATTACGATGGACACACACTTTAGTTTTCTTGCTCTCCTTTTTTTGTAACATACCTCTTCTATCATCTTTTATCCCCCTTACCCCTTCCCCCAGCACAGGGTAGCCAGCCGGTCCAAGAACTGGCTAACCTCCCTGTCTTTCCGCTTCCTTCCTTCCTTCCTTCCTTCCTTCCTTCCTTCCTTCCTTCCTTCCTTCCTTCCTTCCTTCCTTCCTTCCTTCCTTCCTTCCTTCCTTCCTTCCTTCCTTCCTTCCTTCCCGCGTAAGTGGTGGTGCATACTGAAACTAGAGCCGCCGCGGCGGCCGCATTTTTGTTGGAGGTGAAAATGCTTGGGGCCCGTGTACTTAGATTTAGGTGCACGTTAAAGAACCCCAGGTGGACGAAATTTCCAGAGCCCTCCACTGCGGCGTCGCTCATAATCATATCGTAGTTTTGGGACGTTAAATCCCAGCAATTATTATTATTATTATTATTATTATTATTATTATTATATTCTTCTTCTTCTTCTTCTTATATTATTATTATTATTATTATTATTATTATTATTATTATTATTATTATTATTATTACTGAAACTAGAGTCGATCACTGACGTTCGTATAGCAACACTAGTTGACGTAACGTGAGCAACACTAGTTAACGTAGCGGGAACATTAGTTTCGTATAGAATTACTTACTAGATATACAGGTGCACACGGAGTCGACTCTTGATATGAACTGGCCCCCTTCCTCTTGAGTAGTGAGCCCAAGAGTAGCAAGCATCGCTAGCGTAGCCTGCTCTAAAAACACGTAAAAAGACGTAGACTTTTTCACGGCAGAACACGACAGACACAAGTCAAGCTCTAACTCGCAAGTGAATTTTATTGAAAGCAACATGCGTACATGTATACCTACAGGAACGAAACAGGTGCGCAGACAACACTGCGCATAGCAATCATACATCACGACGCGTCAACTTGAAGAGCGCGCCGTGAAAACAAATTATAGCAGTTTTTCTAAGAACATGTTGTGTTTGCTGCGCAAGAAATTAGAGGTGTCACTTATGCAGACCCCAATTCTTTCTCATGTGGTACCTTCCCATTATCTCTCGAGCAAGCCTGTCACCTATCTTGCCCAGAATGCGGGTGCTAGATAGCAGTAGCAAAGCCGGGGGTGCTCATCCATACTTTATATATGTTCGTGCGTGCGTTTTTATGTGTGCGTGTAGATAAAATCGAAAAATTTCGGGGGCGAATGGACCCCTCCCCCCCCCCCTTGCTACGCCCCTGCTGACAATGTCTCACAATGCGCCGGTGACATTGGCATAGCGTTATGTTTGACAGTCATTCCGATTAATGTTGTATATGCCTTCGTAAAAGCAACTCCCAACCAAAGGCGATAGAGAAGCGAAGCTTCGCGTCGATAAAGGCCGGATGGAGGTCGGAGTTGCAGTGAAGGGTTCAGTTGATGTAGTCTAGTATAGAGTCACTGTATATGCTACCTTTAGGTAGCAGAGTAGCGCATAGGTCCGGCTAGCAACCACAGCTATGCGGTGAAGTCGCACTTCGTTTATGCAGGCGACATGCCTACCGTGTCGCCGATTAACCTGTCTGGCGTGTCGAAGACCGGCGATAAACATTGGCTGTCGATGGCTAGTGTTAATTCAGTTCGCTGCAGCGGAGGCGTCGAGAAATAAAAAAATTGGCCCAAGCGGCAGCTTCTCCGCAATGCATGGTTGCTAGCGGCGTTGGAAGACAGATGCGCAACTCTGCTACCTAAAGGTAGCATATACAGTAACTCTAGTCTAGTATGCCTTATGTTTGCCGCGTTCCACTCCGTCAGGGTGCGACTGCGGGCCAGATGTCGAATATGCCACGCAGCGTCTGTCCTTGAAAGCGGAATTGGAACGACGTTTGCTTCCTGATGTGATGCGCGAGCAGCGCTACATGCAGAATCATTTCCACTCATACCACAATGGCCAGGTCACCACTGAAAGTCAATATCATGGCCTTTTTTTATTACGCGGTGATGAAGTTTCACGGTTTCATACGTCAACTGAAACAAAGGGTAGTCGTTAGGCTTGCTCGGTATATTATCTGCAAATAATAAAAAAAAGGGTACTAAGCGTTCAAAGTAGCCAGAAAGTAGTCATGGCGCCAATGTGATATTCTCGTTGCCAGATGGGGTCGTAAAGTAGCCAATTCGGCGCAATATAGCCACCGACGGCAACCCTGTCACCGGCTCATGTTTCTTATTGCCCTTCAGTTTCTGAAGGAGGGTCTTAGACACGGTTATCAATACAGAGCAGGGGAAACCAGCACACGGGAGGCACGCAATTTGGCTGCCAAAACTGGCCGGCATCATATGTACGAGATTTAATCAGCACCGATTGGAGGCGCACACATGTGATCCGTCATTTCACACACGGATTATGCGCGGAAGCGTAAGGTAAAAGTTCATTCTGAGCACGCGGGATATACATCCAGCAAAAGTGTTAATTAGTAAAATGTATGTTAGTGTTTAAAAACTGGAAATAATAATTTTAGGAAGCGTACCATGCCACAAAGAAGGCCTGTATAAGATTTTCCTCCATTCTATTGCAAATATGTTGTTCAAAAATATTGCTATATATAATTTCTTTCCAATGAGCGCTTTTCCAGACGGCGCCATGTATGGCTGTCACGGTGCGGTCCTCGCGCCTGCCTTCTTACTGGATATGCTCGGTGCTCAGCAAGTAAATCGCCACAATCGGCCCACATGGCAACCGGCGCTTTCATGCCCCATTGGAGCAAGCAGGATGACCGCGTTGTGGTCAAATGCTATCAGCATGCTAGATACAGACTCTCGCTTTAACGGTATACCGTGATGACCTTGCGAAGGGCCCTCCGCACACGACGGTGGCACAAAAAAAAAAGCGCCTATACCGCCATGCAGGCCGACTCAGGCATTTCATTCGTTTAGCACTGTACATATGTTACTTTGAATAATAATAAGTTGCAAGTTAGCGCTTGTTCTGTGCCTCTCTGTTTGCGTTTTAACAGCGAGGCTGCTGTAGCTCGCCGT
Organism: Rhipicephalus sanguineus; assembly: GCF_013339695.2. Lineage (NCBI taxonomy): Eukaryota > Metazoa > Arthropoda > Arachnida > Ixodida > Ixodidae > Rhipicephalus > Rhipicephalus sanguineus. The sequence goes on along the minus strand of NC_051176.1, from coordinate 133,250,919 downwards.
AGTTTTTGCGGTGTCACCTGAAAACTCGTAGAAGCGTGAACTGTTGGGCTAGTTGATGAGACATGTGTGGTTTTGAACAGCGAAAACTTGACGATGTAACTATATCGACGAAAGCGAGTACAGACAGGAAAGACGCTCATTTTCGCTCTTCAAAACCACACCAGAAAACTCCTCATCAGAAAACTCTTTATGTGAAAGAGAAGCTTTTGGGTGCTTGGGAACATGCAGACCACGGCCAACGGAGTTTAAGATGCCTCTTAAGATTTCTAAGCGAGACAGGTTTAGATGCTCGTCTTTAGCGCATGCGTGGTATAAAGACTTTCGCGCGTGTCCTGTCCCCGCGTTGGACAGAGTGACTCATTGTGTTATACCACACTGTACGTAGTCACCTATCCTCATACCTTCCTCTTTCTTTTTCTTTTCTTCTTACCCCCGTGAGGAGTAGCAGGCTAGAAACCCGCTTTCCAGGCCAACCTCTCCTCCTTCTTGTCACTAAACATCTTGTCTTCTTCCTCATGTGGGTATGCGCCACAGGAATTGGGCAAGCCCCACTACCGTGTACAACAGGTGCTAGTGCCAAACGAAAACCAACACGTGAAAGAGAGAGAAAGAAAGAGATAGAAAGAAAGAAATAGAAAGAAACAGATACAAAAAAGATATACAAGAATTAGAGAGAAAGAAAGAGAAGAATGAAAAAAAAAATGAAGGGAGCTTCGCACTAGTGGTGCCAAGACTGAAGGAAGCGCGGAGCTGGGCAGCCTGCTTTGTTTCTCTTCGGTTTTCTCTTTCTTTCCTCCTCTCTTTCTTTTTCTGTTTTCCAGTTTTTTTCTGTCGTTTTTTCTCTCTTTATTTCTATTTATTTCTATTTTTCTTCCCATTTTTTCCCTTTCTTTCTCTTTCTTTTTATTTCTCGCTTGCTTCCTCTTCTTTTTCTATTTTTATACGTGGTTTTGCCTGCGTTACGCCAAACGACGACAGCATACGACAGCCTGGGCCCATAAAGTGCTCCGCACTTGATATGATCATCAAAGCGCTCGAAGAGCAAGAGGAAGAAGACTTCCCCTTAGCTCCAGCGCGCGCTCAGTATAGGCACCCGTCACTGACCAGAGGGCGCGATGGAGCTCTTATCGAACGCCTAAGTGTTGAGGGCACCAGCCGCCAGGGATACCAAGAAAATGAAACGCTCGCTGGACGCATCGACGCGCTCAAGTGTCTTCCTTTTGGGCGCCTCTTTCAACGAACGCTTCCTACGTGCGTTCGTAATCACCTCAGGGATGTTGCCACCGCCTTCAATGCAGCACAAACGCGTTTAGAACGCGCTCTTTTCAGGCTGTGCCAAGGCAGCACAAACGCTACAAACGCGTTTCAAATGCACTGCATTGAGGCGGTGGCAAGTCACGTTCAAGTCAAGGAGCTTTCCTGAACATAGAGGATGCGGAGGATAAACCCTCGATTTTGCTGCGTCCACTCGCTAGGCTGTGTTTTCTGGCGCTGCCATCGTATCTTGGAAACTGCATTGCCGGGTGCCTATGCTACAGATGGTTATGCTATACGTGGTTTTGCCAGCGTTACGCCAAGCTGCATGAAACGGCGACAGCATACGACAACACAGGCCCCTAAAGTGCTCCGCACTTAAAAATAAAGGGAAACAAGGGCGGCCACCCCAGCTAAGCTCATCCTTCAGGCTTGGACCCAGTATAGTGCGAGGCTGCTATAATTTTTTTTTTTGATACGCTACTAGAATAAACCAATTAGTAGAGGACAAAGATTGTTACGCTACAGTAACCCCGTTAGTTGAAGTTATGCCATGAGGACGTGGCTATTCCTCAATGCAAACACTGTAAGATCCATTTTGCTGCATCGAATAATTATCTACGTATCCTGTGAAAGGACACGAGGGCCGCTAAAACGACACCACCGCTTTTGTGTCTTACAGCATCGCCGTTGTGAACCCCGACGCAGATTACACCGAGGAAAAGCTGAGCCATGACTACACGACTGGGCGCCGTGCCATCCCGCATTGATGGGTATCGCGGGGTCCACGTCTAAGTTCTGAAGTGCAACATCTCATTTCAGAGCTCATTCAATTTACTGGTTACTGCATTTCTGCCTGCAGTGGTTTATCACCTCTAGTTCGTCTTTCCATCGACACCGCATGCTTGAAGACGATACAGTATGATCAAAAACAACTGTGTGACTTGGCTGTGGCTTCAAAGATGGGGGCTTGGCACTGTAGCGACGCTCGCTGCCTTGGTGGGCGGTGCATGGTGGATCATAATACCGCATTCTTCATCCAAGACTCAGTAAGGTAAGCTTATGAAATTCTTTGTGGCTTCATTGTCGCTTCAAGGTGTCGCGCGGCTGAGCTCGAGGACGCGAACTGCAACGTTAGGCGTGCAGCTATCCAGGTTGTCGACGGAGAGAGCGCACATGAAGCGACTATAGCTCTCTCGGCTCTCTCAGCTAGAGATGAGTGAACACGAAAAAAAAAAAAGGAGATAATTACGGAAAACGCAGTTTTTTCGTAGGTCATATATGTGAAGTTATTTGTCAGGAAGCGTGTTATTTTACAGCGAAGCTGTATATCGTTAGGGTTCTACGCATTTTAAGAGCGAAGCTGTTTAAGCTTGAGGTTCGGCGCGGGATCGTTCGCATAA
>NC_051176.1:133215739-133248162 GCF_013339695.2 Rhipicephalus sanguineus | reverse complement strand
AATAATGGTGGGTGTTGGGGAAGAAACATAAATGAGTCACAAAAGAAATTAGACTTTGAAGAAGTTTATTTGCTGTAAGCGCACGTCAACAGCATTTCTTCTAGTAGAGTGACAATTGTTGTGTGTGATCTCATCATTTATTGCAACAGTGGGAACAATGTCAGAAAATACTCGGGGGGCCTTGGGGTCACATCACGGTATGTTCTGCAACATGGTGTTGAATGGAGTTTCCAGTGCAGTCTTCTGGCTCTCTGCTGAAAGTAAAAATAGGAGCAATTCAAAGGCAATTAAAAAAAACTGCGTACAGCAGACTGCAGGGTCTTTCTATGCTTTCCCAGTACCAAAAGCTTTCTAAGGTCTACCTCTTCAAACATTTTTACACAAAAGCAAAATTATTAGGTCATGAGAGCAATTGTTGAGCACCGTATATAGACGGGATCGTGGTGGCCGGCAACGCTTATTCAACCTGTACACATTCCAGTGACGGCAACAGTTCCATCATCGGTGACGTGTGCGGCTTTAGTTATAGCAGACATGAGTACTTTTTTGAGTCAGCGACAGAGAGAGCACTCATTATGGACACCTGAGCTCCAGTATCGACTAATGCCGTGAAAGAAATACTGACAACATGCACTTCTACTAGGTTCTTGTTCGTAGGGAGTGTCAACGGAGGATTGGGATCAGTCGAAAATGATGCAGCACTACCTCCAGGAGCTGCATGATCTCGTTTTCCGTCCGAGCTGATACTTAGTTGGTCAGCATGGAATAGCGGCGTGGTTGGGGTGACGGTGAACGAGCAGTAGGGCGGCTGTTAGTCAAAGCAAAGTACGTACGGCTGGGCAAACACCAACGAGGGTCTGGATATGTATTAAATTGAGTTAATGGTGATGAGCAAGTAAATCGCAGCAATAATGTTCATACCTAACCGTCATTTTTGCTACAACTTTGCCCATTGTGGCGACCTTGAGCAGCAAAGACATGAACACAGTGCTTGCCGCCATCTCATGCAACCTGGAAGGTTGTATGAGAGTTTGTTGTACTGACCCAGACCGCAACACTGGGAAGGGGGAGGTGGAAGCTAAAGTTGCTATGTATCGTGAGTAAGCAGTGTAGAAATTTGGGCTAGTTGGTGAGCGTTCATCTTGGTTGAATTGACTGTTGGGGCAGGACACTAAGACGGAAGTGAGACAAACAAGCGCAGACTTACAAGTTTTTGTTGACTCCACTCTTTTATGTGAGGACTGACTGTATTAACTACAGTAAGAAGTATGCACATGTGATTAGAACATGGTGTTCGAGTTCGGTAATTTTAGAAAAAAAAATGATTTTGATTGCTATTTCTTCTGACTTCTAACGGATTTATGCAGGTCACTGAAGTTTTAATATCATACAGTGAACAGAATTTATAAACAATGTCAGCCCACTGCAGTGGGCGGCGGGATTTTGCTCGGATAGCACGGTGAAATACAATACAAATACGAATACTTTTCGGCAAAAGTGCAAGTTAAGAAAACCTGTTTAAATAAAATGCGAAGCCTTTCCATTCTAGCAAATTTCATGTTGCTCATTGTTTGAATTTACAATATACCAATTATTTATTAACTGCAAAAGAACCAAAAGCCTACCGATAGTGGCCATAAAGTGCGACAGCATGTACTTCTCCACGTAACTCGAATGCCTAGGCTGCATTGAAAGCACAGGCGTCATCACAAGGCTGGTTCTTTCTGATAGTAAACAGTATATGAGTGGAAAACTTATGCATCTTGAAGCATCAGGGAAAGCCTTACTGATTAGCAAATGAGATGTGTATCACAAGGAAATGTCAGGCAGCCTGATGTCATGGATATATAGAAATCTAGGGCTGTCAGCAGGAAGTCGAGACGCTGTGGGTTAATTTCACCTTTTGGGACATCATAGACAAGTATACATGCATGTGTGCATATATTTATTTTGTTAAACATGGTAAACTACTCGTGTTTAGCGACTTAAAATGTGCGTTCGAAAATGCGCGAATGGCAACTTGCCAAAAGGCTGCTTTCCTGCTTGAAAGTGAGGTTTTAGCTACTCCAGAAGCTGCGGCAAATTGGTTACAACTGATCACATCCCTAAGTACACATTAGACCACGCCATTTGAAAGGACCTCGTGCTGGGCATGTCCCTGTTGGTAATTTCAGTTTTAATGACAAGCAATAAAAGTGAATTATAATGTACTGCAGATCCTGTCCAATCTTTTTGAAATTTTAGTCGCCAGCCTACTGAAATCCAGAATGGTTGACATAGATAGTAGGAATAGATCAACAGAACTAGGAGCAAATAAAAAACAACGCTTTCCAACAGTACAGAAGTGGCAAATGCGGGCCTTTCATCAAATGAAGGTCAGCGAATATCAGCACAAAACATGTTCATTCGCAGTAGTACCCATATTTCAAAGGATCTGCCTGCTGAGGTGTTTCAATGCCGAATTAGTTGGTTTTTCTTGAGTGCATTCGATTGTTCACGTTAATAGTTTTCGCGGCCTTCCTCACACTTGTCATTCACTTTTTTTGTTTGTTTTAAGTAGCTGTGTTTTTTTACTCCTTACTTGTCATACGCGAGGACATTAAGATGCTGTGTATGTGAATTTGTCAGATGCAATCTCGTGCTGTTTGCTGTGATTTCTCCTCTCATATCTTTTTTTTCTTGTTTCTGATCAACTAGGTGTGTAATAGTATTGTTTGCTTGCTTTTGATAAACTAGCTATGCCATTCAACATTTACTTTGTCGTGTGCAGTGCCGAGTGCTGTCACATGCAGCAGTAAGGTTCTGTACACGACAATTTCTCTTATGTATTCTCATGTTGTTTCATTTATCCTTGCATCGTTTTATATTCACTCCTGCCCAAGACCGGCAATACGTACGAGATAACTAAAACAAACAAACAAATAAATCAATAAGTAAATCAGATTTTTAGGTTCAAATCTGTGCTTACCAAGCTGTATCGTATGCCTAGTGCTACCTCCAACGCAAGACTGATGTTCAAAAACATTTTCTTGGGGGAGTTGATGCTTGCTGAACAACATGATACCATGCAGAAAATCACTAGGAGAAAGATTAAGACTAACTCTAAGCTGCAGACAGGCCATAAAGAAAGCTACATCGGGTGGACCATGCATTTGCATCAACCGGACGAGGGAACACACTATTTAAGAAAAGGGTAGGAGCACATGTCTTTCTGTGAATGGTGTTCTAGTGCAATTTTATGGCATCTCTGCAAGGTATTAGAACACACAGTTTGTTCGAAAATTTAACACCGCTTCGCGTATTGTGGTGTTCTAATCCTGCTTCAAGTAAAAGATCTTCAGCCTTGTCGTCTAACATAGTATTTTAAGTAGGGTCCCGGAAGTGTCCTTTCAATGTGGTCATGACATTATGTCTTGGATAACATGCACTGTGAAGTACTCTGAAATGACTGTGAGAGAAGTCTCTCACAGTCATTTCTTTCAAAACATGTCACAGCCTAGGAAAGCTTCCTGCAGTTAATGCTTGTTTGTGGGCTAGTTGGTTTTGAAGCACAGCGAAATGATAAACGGCGCGAAATGGCACAGACAGAAGGAGACAGACGTGTGCACTGACTCACAAATTATTTCATTTTCAGAAGTGCATTAAATATAGAGCATTTTTTTATGAGTGCACATGCCTGTCTCCTTTTGTCTGTGTCTTTTCATACTGTCTATCATTTTACTATGCTTCCTCCCAGTTCTTTTTTTTTTCATGCAAAGCATATTTGCAGTTCATTTGTCATCTCTGTATCCGCAGCACTCATGTGTAATATGTTCAGTGACAGTAATAAAAGGAATATGTACAATATTTCTCATAACTGTGTCTGTAAACATCATGTGTGTCTGTACTATCCAATTATGTTTTCGAATTCAATAACCAACTTTGGTTTCACAATAATACACTTTTTTTCTCAATATTCATGTTGCATGGGCAACAGTGGACACTACTACTTGCACTGCATGTCTGATTCAACATGACAGAGATATGCACTGAAGCTGGCATGTACCGTTTACTGCTTCTTATTTAAATTTTTCAAAACAGCACAAAACTTTTTTGGATGTTAGTTTAACCATCAGTCTATGAGAAGAAGAACTGCGCTCCCTACTTTTAATGTGATAGAGCGATCAAAGGCTTTGAAATTTTACGGATTGCCGAAGAGATAATCGGACAGGCTAAGTTACTATTTACGAAAGATGGTTTATCTTCACCGTGTATTTTTTACTGCTAAATGTTGACAGCATCCCACTAGTCTGTGTTAAAAAAAAAGGGGGGGGGGGCACCCGCTATGCGCATTTCAGTGTCCTTCCTAAATGCGTATACTTGTATCTAGCGAACGCCAAGGCTCCAACTGCTACTATGCGTTTCATAAGCAGTGATACTATACAGCGCGTAAGCTGGAAGGTGGTGCATCGCGTCATAAGAAAAAGATGACAAAGGACTCTTGGGTGAACGCGCGGTATAGCAAGAAGCAGCACCCCGTCACAAAAGGACTGCAACTTTGAAACAAATTCACATGTAGCTTACGCGCGGAACAGAAGAGCGCAGCGTAAATACCACAGGTGAGACAACTACTTACCTTAAAACAGCTAACATCCTAAGGCGTACAAGTGCCGCGTCTCCCACGCCCGCCGACAGCGGACATAAACGCCGCCGTCCCAAAAGCCCAAACATAACGGCGTCATCTCTACGGCGGGCACGGCTTCAGCGCAAAACGCGAACATGGACGCCGCCATGTTGCTTGAAAACAAACAAAAATGAAAAAAAAAGAATCCGGAAGCAGCGCATAGGTCACGTGACCATCACCAGCCAATAGCGGCGCAGTATGGGCCCCAGCCATCCTAGGGGATATGTTTGGGATACACGCTGCCCGTGAAAGTTGCGGAAAGAGCACGTCTCGTCTGGCCTCGCCGTGTGATCCTTTTCTTATGTGATTACCGTTGTCATAACAACGGGCGGCTCGCTCAGACGCTCCGCTGAGGCATCACGCGTACGCGCTGGTCCACGAAGCGTCTGGTTTGGACGAGATCACCGAGAGACGCGTGATGTTGCGAGCGGTTTTTTTTCTCCGTCTGTCTGCGCGTGTGGATCTTTGTGTGCGTCGTGCATATGCTTTGTTATTGAGTGTGTACGTACGTGTTCACTCATTCATGCCAGTTGGTTATATCTTGTGGTAACAGTAGGTTGAAAAATAGGAAGGAAGGAAAATAGAAACAAGCGGAAGGACAGGGAGGTTAGCCAGTTCGTAGACCAGCTGGCTACCATGCGCAGGGGAAGGGGGTAAGGTGAATACAGGATGATAGAAAAGAGCTATTACAATAAATTAAATTCAATTAAATTTTATATAGGATGAATTGCTGCTCATAAACATGACGGCATCCCATTGTGATAGCGGAAAATTGTTATAACTTGCCGCCCGCAGGGATCTCTTCGTCCACTTTTCTTTCTTCACATTTACATTACAATTACTTGTAATAACATTCTCCATACCTTAATTGTAATAACATCCCCCATGCTTTCCTTGGCATCATTGTCTGTTAGTTCTCATTAATATTGTGTTTAACAAAGAAAACGCGCCCTTAAATTTGCACTTCTTTCGTTCGTGCATATGGGTAGTATTGCATGACTGAATTTGCAACAAAAAGGGGGAACTAAAGTCGAAAGCACCGAATCATTGGGCTATTCGCCGCTAGAACGGGCTATAGGTGGCAGCACCGACGCCTCGTTTGTGTGGATAGGCGGTCGGCGGCGCGTATACAAATGTACGCAGCGGCGCTTCGCCGTATGCGGTTTGAGTCGATTGTTGGCGAGTAAAGCGCGTTGACTGCAGCCTAATGGTGATGTATGTGCCCTCCATTGCCACATCAATGCATGCAACCGTCCTAACGTACTTATTAATTGTGAGAATTGCAATCTGCCAATCAATGGGGTACTGGCCTTCAGTCACATTCGTGTTTTGCCCTGTGCACGATGTCTTTTCTTGCTTTATTTGCATGCGTTTAAATTGTGTTTTGCCTATACCACATTATAAACTGTGTTGCGCGACTGAGCCACTGAAGTATTTACTTCTTGCTCTAACGGCTACAAAGAAAGAGAACCTGTATTTCTGCGTAATTAGATGAAGTAGAACTTTGTGCACTCTGCTTTTCTGTTTAATGCCGTGTAGAAATGCGTGGCTTCAGGTCTTTTTTACCGCTTACCATCCTCTGCAGACGCTGTAGTTCATGCTTTGTGGTACGTTTCCAAATCGCCAACACATCGAGATGGTGTCACTAAAATTCTGCATTCACACCTCGACATTTAGTACTTTTTTTCGTTTAGGACGACGCCGAATGAACTATGTGACGTGCTTGAACGAGAAAGCGATACCCACATTGAAATGATTTTGGCGAATGGACGGTACGATGATTAGACCTAGCGTCATACCGATACGGGCGTGTACCCACTTGTTAAGAGTGCATACAAGTCTCGTAAGGCGAAATGCTTATGTATATCGTGTAGGCATACGTACAAGCATTTGATACTGTGCTAGCACAACGGAAATAAGCTGTAATCTAAGGACGCGCATGACGTAGCCCCCCATGCGAACATGGTGTGGCTAGCAGACGTGGCAAGGAGCCATCCACACCGCAGGATTTCGTCCGCTCGCCGCTAAGTGCCGACTCTGCTCGATCTCGCCGCCAATACATGCTGTCTGAACAGGAACAAAGGTCTCATACCGGTTGGCGGACGTTTCGATGGTTGGACCAATATTCGTGAAAGGCGCCTAATCATCGTAAACATTTTAGGCTTGCAAGGGCTGGTCATGCATATGTCTGAAGAACATAAATCCACCTATAAAAACATATCGTCTAGACTGCCCGAGGCCCTTATTCCTGTTCAGAAAACGTTTATATGTTATTGTGTTTCCATCCATCGGTTCCCCCACGTACACTACTCACGGATTGAAGCAGGACAATTTAAGGCTAAGTAACGCACATACTTTCCATTCCACCGGCTTCAGTTCGGGTCATACCGGCGTAATTTCGGTTCTAACGCGTAGATCAGAGCCAATAATATCTTTATAGACAGATTCGTCCTGCCATAACGTGTTTATATCGAGCGATTGGTTATTGTAGCGGAAAGCAAGTTGAAAAAGGTAAACGTTCGTCAGGCTGCGCATGGAAACACTGGAGATGCACAAGAACCATAAAGACGAAAAGTCGTGGTAATCCCATATGTGTATCAGATCTCGCACCACTTAGAGAATATCGGCGAGAAATTAGAGGTGACGGTCCTGTATTGCGCTCCCAATAAGCTGTTGAAGTTATGTAAGCAAACCTGTCCTGTGAATAAGAAAGAAGGCTGCAATATTAGGCATAGGAACCCGATGGCTGAGTGTACTAAACACGTGGTCTATGACACACCCATTTCTTGCGGTGCGGCGTACGTGGGACAAACAGGAAGGTGTCTCAACGTGCGTCTGGTAGAACACCGACAAAACACGGAAAAAGGTAGAGGTGGCTTTTTGGTGCAGCATTGTTCTGAGTGCGGCTGCACTCCTATCTTTGGTGACACTACTGTTATCGCTTAAACGGCACGTGAGAAAAAAAAAAAGGCTGATTATTGAAGCTGCGGCAATGGAAGAAAAAAAAAAAGGATTAATAAACCTTCAGTAGTGCCATATCCCCCAAGTAGTTATTCTTGCGGGGAGCAAACTGTCATGCACGCATTTTTTAACATTGAGTGAAATAAATGATTACGTGTTATCATTGTCAAAAGAAGTTTTCGACAGCATGTACGCGCGCATGTGCAATTCTGTTTGTATACACCATTTTCTCGACGCGCTCAAGCGCCGCCATCTTGGACTGATAACATTGTAGGTTTTTATCCGTGTCAAATAAACGAACAATGCTACGGTGAACTAGCACCCACAAAAACGCTTGGGCCGGTACGTTCAACGCTTCATGACCATCATCATTTCATATTACGACGTGGAACATTGGCAAAAGAATCGCTTAACAGGTCAAGATGGCGGCGCCCATGAATCGAAAATAAAATCGTGTATATATAGGCTTCCCAAGCAACGCTTAGCGGCGCTGCTGCTCTTGACAGGCAGCGCCATCTCTGGCAGAAAAAGAGAAACTGGGGTGTAACAGCGAGCGTTTTCCCTTCTCTCCACCGCGTTGCCGCTCGCTTCTGTGCACGTGCAGAGCTCTCGCGGCGCCTCACAATGTACCGCCTGCAGTGCGGGTTCAAAAAGATCTCACAGCTGGACAAGCACTTCCGAAAAGCGAACTTGATAAGAGGAGAAAGGCTCGTCAATCATGTTAACGGTGAAGAGCAGACGATCGACGACAGCGACGCCCGACTCAAAGCGAAATGCATTTCCCAAGTCGCGATTACACCGTGTAGGACTTATACCTCGAGGTAAGTCTCATTCTGTCATGTTAAAGATGAATAATGGTCCACATGCACTCCGAAATGAAGCCGTACGCGCTATGGATGTTCTGCGATGTGGACTACGAATCATATGATTGTTGTTTTGATATGGCATGCTTAACAGTAGCAGCCGTGTACTTTCGTGAACAAACGTTTGCGGCGTGCGAAAAAAAGAAATTAGACGGCCATGGCCCTGTTTCCTGAGAAGGTTAGAGTCAAGTCCTCCGTGCCGCTGGAGAATCACCCGCCGATTAAGACGCGAGGCAGCTAGCTGAGCTTTAACCACTGTGAAGCAAGATGAACTGCTCGCCTCATTTTTTCGGCTCTCTTGTCATGATTGCTGTCTCTTTTTATGATATCGATTTGACAGGCGTATAAAATCTGCTGTGCGAACGCGGCTACAAAATCGCACAAATTCAGAAGGTGACAGAAGGTTACAATTGCAAAGCATGTATTAAGTGCCAGATGTATCTAGCGGCTTAAATATATATCACACTAATAAAGTGACAAAAACAAAGCAAACCTGCAGAACGATGTCAAAGCTTGCTGAAAATGCACGGACGTCCGTTCCGGCGTGATAAAGCAGCGCCTTTCCGACGCGTGAATTGCCGGCGCCGAACTTCTGACAATGTGCCGAGTTCAGTTGAATTCAACCAACTGCGCAACGCTAATGGTATAGCGCGAGTGTGGACGTTCAACAACGACGGGTAGGTCTCACGAACACGGGGAATCAAAACGCAATGTTGTTTCACCTACAACCGTAACTGCATGGATTTTCACAATGCGAGAAGACAGCGAGTAATTATTACTGTAGTCGCTGCGTGCATGCGCCGCGTTACTTACCGACTCAGGTAGTCGAAGCGAACGAGAGCGATTAACTCGGACAACCAAAATAGAAGGCGAGACAGCGCTGTCAGCTATCCACGCTTGCCGCCTTTATTTCTCGTGCGACACGACCGGGAAACAATACAGTTTCACACGTAAATCGCGCGCCTTGATGTTGTCTGCACTGTTGTGGCAGCCCACGACACAGCAATACTTCCGACCTCACGTCCACTTCCGTGGGGTCGCTTCTGCCATCGCGGAAATGCGCAGCTTCGCACAGCAAGCCTCTCGGTTCACCGTGCCGAGCTGACGGCCCCCCCGTTACCCGTACCGACAGAAGAACGCGTGCGCACGTGCGCTACCGCTACCGTGAAAGGGGCAGAGTCGGCCGCGCATAAGCTCCAGAGCTTTCCGACAGAGCCGCAGCGCGGCCGGCGCGGCGCTGTCGTCGCGCCGCAAACTTGAGCTTGGGTTCCCTATACGTGTGTTCCATCGAAATAAAATTCACTTGTAAGGCTTGTCTTCGCGTCTCTTCTTCGTCCGTGTGCCAGAGTGGGCTGCAAGTTCTTATGGATTATTATTACACCAGTCGTTATACTAAAAAAAAAAGAAAAAAAATGATGTCGCGCTTGAATCCGCGAGGATCGTACTTAGGATTTCTTCGCTATAGATTCCGCACCGCAGGCAAATAAAAGTGCAGTGCACATCATTACGTTGGGAACAAGTCTATAAGGCCTTAAACTAGTTGGCCACGGTGGTGTAGCGGTTACGGTGCTCGGCTGCTGACCCGAAGGTCGCGAGTTCATTCCCGGCCGGGGCAGTCGTATTTCGATGGAGGCGAAATGCTAGAGGACCGTACTGTGCGATGTCGGTGCACGTTAAAGAACCCCAGATGGTCGAAATTTCCGGAGCCCTCCACTACGGCATCCCCCATAATCATATCGTCGTTTTGGGATATAAAACCCCAGATATTAATAAAACCTGATATTGCTGCCTGGCACAAAGCTGGCCAACATTTCAAACACAATGTCATGCCTTTCCGAGGGAGCCGAGCTTCCCGCGAAGGTTAGCTACGCACTTCAGCGCAGTGATCTTAGCGTCGCTGACTATGACACGCAACTTGTGTTAACCTTCTAATCCGATGCGCTCAATGCCGCCATTAGTATTGCGCCGCGAAGCAAAACAGCAAAAAAAATAATAACACGAGGGGCTCATCCCGTGAATATAGTACCGAGGCTGCGGTGTCTACCAGAAAGGCCGGGAAAAAAACTCCGCTTGCGGACTCTTGCCGAGGCAAAGACACAGAGTGCCTGAGTTGTCAGTGGAGTTCGTCTTCTGGAAATGCGGTAACAGGACAGTTAGAAATCATGCAACTCTTCCTATAATCAACTGATTTGGAAATAATATGCTTAAAGCTTACCTGTTTACCATCTTCAGCTTAAGGTGTAATCCAGAGTTCGAAGGAACCTCTCGCACAGAACATACGTTTTCCTCACGGTAAACAAGGTTGCCAATGGTGGCTACTTTTCGCGAAATTGGCGAATTAGGGAGGCCCGTGGCGACCTAAAATTATGAATGGCGACATGGCGAATTTTTGGCGATTTTCGGCTTAAGTCTCCACCGAGTTTTGAATCCTAAGCTCAGTGTCTTCCCAACGAATGAGCGGCAACATTCTCAGTATTTTTCTTCGTTTTAGACCCACGAGTAGAATGTGCACATTACGCGTCATTCGGTATGTCCGTCCTGTAACTCGTGTGTACCTCCTCAATTCATCTAGAGAGATAATAAAACGTTTATTTGATGTTCTGTGAAAATAAGATCAGTGAGTGGGATCCTTAGTTCGGGATGCCATCTAGATGCAGGAGGTACTGGAACGTCCCCCAGCGACATTCTAGCAAAATGTAAGTCAGCGGACTGCCTTGCAAACCGCGAGGGGGCAGTGATTGACTATAGGTTTATGGCTTTAGGTGCTTTAAGCTTATCTGAAGTTTCGCATCTGAAGGGGCAAGACGACGGGTTGGCCGCGTGTTCCGACCATTTGTTCTCTCAAAGCTTCAACTGCTCTGAATAGCTTGGCGACTTATTCACTGTTGAAGTACCCCCAGTTCAGCTCGCAAAGACTTTTTGGAATAGCGAAGAGAGGCGGATACGCGGCTATTTCTGCAATACAAATTATTTATTGAGGCATTTTTCACTGTTCTCGGTGAGCGTGTGCAATAAAAACAATTGCTATATAACATTTTACATTGTTATACAGCAATAACGCATCGGATTGAAGCGTGTAGATATAAGTAACTATAAGAAAGGGTCGGTGATGTCCGGTATCCTATTAGTTCACACTGAAAAGGTGTAAGACTCACTAATGATCGGTTCCTGTAAGAATTCTGTCGTGTTACCTTCAATAAACCTTTTAATCCTTTTAATTCATATAAGGGTACGTAAAGCTGTCTACAAAAAATGCTTTCACGGTTTTCGCCCAAGGTTTATACCACACTTTTAGCTTTCAAACGAGAGGACAGGGATGGAAGGATATCATGAGCGTTTCGTTCATTCACCCTTGCGCCACCACGCACATTTTGCGGCTAGTCGGAGAGGCAGCACCATGCACTCCCATGGTGAAGCGGGCGATACGACTGGCATCGAGAAACGTCAATATAATTTAAGGGTCTCGGATGGTACTGTATTCTACGGGGCTATACGTAAGTGGAAATTTTTATTACTGGGTATGCCGCACATATCTAGAATGGCTACTTTTTTGGTGAAATTTGTAAAAAAAATGGCGACTTTTGGCGACTTTTTGCTCGTCGTTTGGCGACATTTACTCGAAAGTCAGTGGCAACCCTGACGGTAAACTTGATCAAAGGGAACAAGAACAAATACGTTTCAACACCGTTACAGGTCCCTTGTTTACATAAGCAAAAGAAAGCCTTCAGAATGTATTAAAAAATTTTCAATAAGGCTTTTCTAAACGAAGCCAACGGATCCTGGTGAGAGGCCTTTTAACGTACGGAGCTGTTCAAGCTTTTCGTTGCGCCGGGTAATGCGAATAGTAATGAACCGGCGCGCGCTCTCTTCGTCCTCTTCTTCATATTCTGCTTCGCTTGCACAACACGTGCGCCGATTTGTCCGGTCGCGGAACGCACTCACTATGATCGGCGACCATGCTACGGGACCAAAAAATAACGTAACATTGCGTAACAAGTAGTCACACGACTAAAATTGCGTAACAAGTCGCATGGCAAAAAAATCCCGCAAAACTAGTCCTATAGCTCAAATACGTAACATTTCGTAACAAGTATTAATGAGAACTACCAGACAATAATGCCATGGAAAGTATAGGGGGTGTTATTTTTAGCAATTAGGATGTAAATTTGAAGAAAGTAAAGTGGACGAAAAGATCACTTGCGGCCGGCAGGAACCGAACCTGCGACCTTCGAATAACGCGTCCGATTCTCTACCACTGAGCTACGGCGGCGGTCGTCCTCCCGTCCACTTTATGGGGTATATATGTGCATTTAAAGTCCTGTGTAACAAAGAAAAACGAGCCCGTAAAAAGTCATCTTCTTTCCTTCATCCGTAACAAGTAGTCACTTGACTAAGATCATGTAATACCCAGTCACGTGTCTAAATCACCTAACATGATGCAATAACTATCCACGTGACTGAATTCAAGTATTATTTCGTAAATAGCCACGTGGCTTAAATCACAAAACAGCACGTAACAACTACTCACGTGATCCAAAATTCCGTAACAAGTAACATCCAGTCGCGTCTCTAAAATCACGTTACATCTAGCCCCGTGACTAAAAACCACGTAACATCTAATCACGTGAGCAAAACCACGTATCTTCTTTTTCTTCACTCGGTGTACTGTTCGTCTCCTGCTCCCCTCCGCATGCTTTGTAGACGTAACATGGTTTTGCACTGCCTCCAGGATCGGAGGCATTGAAAGCTTTCTATACATACCTAGTTTTGCGCTGCCTCCGTGATCGTGTGCTGATCACGCAGGCAATGCAAAGCGACGATTTCATGTGGTGGCGTCATCATGAGGCGTCACGTTATGTGACATCATGATGACGTCACAAATTTTGGAGTCTGCGATGCCATGATGACGTCATCATGCGATGATTTCTTGAGTCACTCATGTTGACGCCGCCGACGCGGGACTCCGGCAGTCAATTTTCCCGTTTGATGAGGAATCTAAGGCTTTCGCCTTGGAGATATTCAATCTTGTTGCAGCGCGGTAAAGAACAGCAGTAACGAGTCAGAAAGGCCAAAATGAATGATGCGAAAGAGCTCTCTTTCTTCTCATCCTGGACCCCTTCGCCGATTTTTCAGCTGTTTACCAAGCTGTGTTATTGGTGTCACATGAAATACGAACTGCGGAGCGCGTTGCCTAAGCATCAGGAACTGTATAATGCCCACCGTCCTGTCATCACCACTGACAGGCCCGCACACCCGATTAGGCAGCACTGCGCAATCGAAGGCATGAATGTGGCTCACGAGCGGCCAACCGCAGGAGTGTATCGAGTGTATCTACCCTAATCATAAGGTTACGAGCTGTACCACGCGCACCCCTGCTGGCGTTTCATTCGGAGCCGATAGTACGTGTAACAAGTTTTAATGTGCATCCACCTTGCCCAATCTACGCTAGTTGTACGTAATAACCCGCTGGTCGGTGAACTTATCAATTTTATTTTGTCGGCAAACGTTTTGGGTACACAGGTCCACATGAACTGGGAGTGAAGTATGAATTTTCGTTCAGCTCGTCTGTTTACACAACACTAACTTCTGGGAATAAGCCGTAAAATTGAGGGGCGTAGCTAGAAATTTTTTTCGGGGGGTGGGGGTGGGGGGTCGACCATACTTTATGTATGTTCGTGCGTGCGTTTGTACATACGTGTGCGTGTATATAGAGGCAAGCAAAATTGAAAAATTTCGGGGGGGGGGGGGGTTGTACCCCCCCCCCCTGGCTACGCCCCTGGTAAAATTGATCGTGCTTCGCTTCCAAAGCAGCGCAGGCTCTCGTTAACTTGCTTGACGAGACGTTCGCGCTTTCACGTAAGCTATTTCAATGCCATGCAGCCTAGTGAATTACGCTACTAACTCGGCGGCATGATCCTGTCCGAGATGGCTGTGGGTATATAGAAGATATGCCAATTGTTAACATTTCTCAACCTCATGTAATGCTGGCAGCCTTCTAAAGAAGTATTACTAGAAGAAAATACACCTAGTAGTTGAAAAACGCCGTGTCACACCAGCGAACCGTAACGGAAAATGCCGCTGTCCTAGCCAGCGCCTAGCAGACGACAGAAGCCGAATCCCCCCTTCTTTGTCACCGGAGCGCCGTTCGCAGCGCCGCCATCGGTGGCGCACGAGGAGAATAGTTGCTTGAAATATTGGCCCCTGTCAGAAATACATAAAAAAGTATTAAAGGTCCAGTTCTGATCGGTATGATGATACTTCATTAGAGGAAAGTTAGGTTGATCGACCATTGGCTGCAACTTATGGTTACACACTATAACGGCGATTGGAGACCCTATAGGCTGTATAGAACTGGACCCCGCAAATGTTCCGTTCTTGTCTTCTTCTTAAATGTGCGCCACAGTTACACAAATTCCTGTTTTTCACCCGTATTGTAACGTATCCATCTATCCATCGCTGCAGATGCTCCTGTGATTGCAAGCACACCAGCATGACTTGTCCTTAAAGCATGACTGAGCTTAAAAGTGAATCCTCCCCCCCTCCCCCCACAGACACATACACACGCAGACCGAAACCTCGTGAAACCACTGAAACCTCTTAGCAAAACCTCGTGAATACAGGAAATAGGCAGACACAGATAACCCGACAAAATGATTCGAAGTTGCATGAAGCTTTTCGTTTTTAATAATAGCACGCAAAATGACGTTCACCATTCCAGCGTGCGAAGCCTAATGTCCTGCCATGTGGGGCTGTTTTGACTGTAGAATTGCTTGTACCATTTTCGAAAATCGGCAATAGTTTTGTCTCCTTTCTGGAGAGGTGGCTTCAGCAGCATCTTCTTGTGATTCCACACGAGCAGATCCCGTTCAAACTGCGAGGCACAGGGAATCACAGATCAGGTACTGTTATGCTACCTCTAAATATACAGAGTCATCCACATCTCAGGTGAACACCTGATTAGTATTCAAGGCCGCATAAAACGGATGTTTAATGCATAATTAGGAAAATTAATATTGTGTCTACCAAAACCATGATTAAGCGTCATATAACAAACATTTACCTCGTAAAGTACAATAAACATTCTACAGGTTTTCCGGCTCACTTTAATTCAACCGCCTATGAAAATAATCCAGGTGCCAGCCAAATTAATCTGAACGCCAAAGCTTTTAATCCAAGCGCCAGTAGCTTAATTCAGGCGCCACCACATTTAATCCCAGCGCCATCGGAGTGAATCCGTGTGCCATTTGATTTAATCCTTGCGCCAGCTATTTTCATCCAAATGTCACTCATTTTAATCCCTTTGCCAGTCAATTTATTCATCCTACAAATTGATTGAAGAATGAACCGTATTCCCTGTGAAAGAGCTCGCAAAAGGCCTCATGATTGGAGGCTGTTTATTCACGTCATCGCTAACATGTGGTATATCACTCGTTTTCTCCTTTTCCAGACGCGTTTCCGAGTGACAAGACTCAAATAAAGGAAAGGAGATGACTCTTAACGGCTCGTTTTTTTTTTTGTTAGACACAATATTATTTAGAACTAACAGAAAATAACGCCAAGGAAAGTATAGGGGGTGTTATCTGTAGTATTTAGAATATAAATGTGAAGAAAGTAAATTGGACGAAAAGATAACTTGCCGCCGGCAGGGACCGAGGCGGCAAGTTATCTTTTCGTCCAATTACAGACAACGCCCCCTATACATTCCTTGGCGTTATTGTCTGTTAGTTCTGAGAGAGAGAATTTATTTACAGAAAGGCAGAGAGGTCGGCCTGAGCTATAGTTTGCTCTGGCCTGCTACTCTACACTGGGGAGGAGGGACAGGGGAGCGAAAGAGTGATGAATGACGATGGTAAGGTAGGGAGATGAGAATATAGTTCGTGACGCTGGGGCAAATCTACAGACGTGCATCCAGTCCAGTGGCTTGTAACAAGGCTACGACTGCTTCTACAACCACACTTGTGCTGCTGACGTCAGGCCAGGGACCTAACACAACCTCATCGGTTAACGGCCTACTATGATATTGCCCAACCGATGAGATCAGTTTCTGTCGTTCTCGTGCGTACGCTGGACAGGCGGAAAATATATGTTCAAGTGTCTTTGGTATCCGACAATGACCACAATCGGGACCTGTGTCACTGCAGCCGATCTGTTAGTTCTAACTAATATTATGTCTGACCAAGAAAAACGAGCCCTTAAAGGGCCCCTCACCAGGCCACATAACAAATTTTAGTTTGACGCTGGAAGTTGTTGTGTGTCGAATAAAGAGCAATATGCCACAAGAATTTTTCAGATCGGTTACTTACGAGCTGAGAAAAACAATCATTTGTAGCGGCGCGAAACCATGATGCGAGGAGGCGAGTTTGAAACCCTTGCCACTCGCCCCGTGTAGCCTTAGCAAGCCAAATCCCTTCCCTGCCCTCTTCACTTGACACATACGCATGGACACGTCATGCGCATGCATGGTCACGTGCGCATGACGTGCCCGAGCCAGCCCGAGCACGCGAGCGGCGTTGCACGGCCGCTACCTTTTTTTTTTTTTTATGTAGCGGCCGTGGGCGTTTTGTCGGCGTTCTCTGTGGTGTACTACCTGTTTCTGCGGGACGGGCATGAAAGTTAAGTTGAGACATTTGTACGGGCACGAGAGTGGCGGTATCATGAGCCAGTGCCGCATTAACGTTTACTTGGACGCGGTAGAATAAATGAGCATAATGAGTGCTCGAACGCGCCAGAACATTACTTTCGTTTCCAGGGCTGGCGTCTGCTTGATGCGTTAACCGCGGGGACACGAACGCATGGGAAAGGGAGGCACATTAGCCCCGCATCTCGCTGCAATTCACGAAAAAAAAATGAAAAAGACGCACACATTCCCTTTGTGTGTCTCATTATTTCTCTCAAGTTTTATTAATATATTCAAGCAACAAATTACACAAACTACACATGTCGTGTCAAATAATTATCGCAGTGTCACGTGCTACTGTTGGCGACGTCAGAGCACAGTGTCTACGTACAGGAGCGACGTCACAGCACTACCATCTACGTCCCATTCGATCCTGGACTTTTTTATTTGTTTCATTTTGTCTTATTTCGCGGGATAGTGGCTACGGACACCGCGGCGGCAGCGGCGGACAACTACCCCACTGCCGTTGTGATCTGACAACATCTTTCGCTTTAAAAAAATAAGAAAAAAAAAATTCGGCAGATCCCACGTACCGTGGGAATCGATGTTATGCGAAGCATGCGCGGGATGGTGACTCTGGCGTAATTTTTCACATTGAGCGAAACGTTACGAAATGACGCTAGAGAAATGTGGAAGTGGTATACGTAAACTCATATGTTGAAGAGTCGCACATGTATTATATAACCAGTTGTTTACAGTTGCGTAACGATGCCAACAGCAACATGGGTGTTCCCAACATCAGACGCGGTAAGCTGATATGCAGTGCTTATATTCTTCAATACTGGATAGAGCGAATCCGAACAGGACAAAGAAGAGACACAGACGCACAGGACAGGCGTCACTCGCAACTAAGCTTTATTTAGGAAAGTTTCCCTGGATATGTGGTACGCAGCCGAGTGGCACGCGCAGGCGCCACTGCACGTACGTTGCAGTTGTTACAGTTGCGTTACAGTTGTTATGCTTATACTAGTCCGTTATGAATGATGGAGAACGCACGCACGTTTCACAAACCTGTGCGTATGTGTAGGAGGGGTTCTCGACAGGTATTGAGCAATGTCATCATCACCGTGATCAATGAACACCAGAGGCTGGACCAGACTTGTTATCGGATTCGTTCGTGATCGCAGCTATGAGGGGTCTAAGTGTAGTGAAGTGCAAGGTATAGCGCAGCTGGTGGAAATCCTGGATGCCTCTTACGATGAAATGATCTATGACGCTTCCTGTCCTGGACGTGGCAGTGAGGTCTTTCGATGCCCTGTCCACATTCGAGCCATCTTTCACGCAACATAAAGAGGCGTTGCTGGGTATTGATAAATCCATGTTGAAGTCACCGATAATGATGAGAGGCCTGGTTCCCTCCTCAGATTTATTGTAGGAAACATTGTATCTGATTTCTGCGTAATCGACGAGTGCATAGTAGTTGAGCGTCTTCCTGGGGCGTTCTGTCTTCAGCTTCTTCACTTTCCTCGTGTCCGCCGCGGTGGTGTAGCGGTTACGGTGCTCGGCTGCTGACGCGAAGGTCGCGGGTTCGATCCCGGCCGCGGCGGTCGCATTTCGATGGAAGCAAAATGATAGATGCCCGTGTGCTGTACGATCTCGGTGCACATTAAAGAATACCAGATGGTCAAAATTGCAGAACTCTTCGCTACGGCGTCTCACATAATCATATTGTGGTTTTGACACATAAAACCCGAACAATTATTATTATTGTTATCACTTTCCTTGCGTGTCAATGTGTGTGTTCGCGGTTACTGTGTTGGTTGAGATTTTGTATCACCTGTGGCACATACCCGCATAACATGAACTCTGGTAAGCGGGTATGTGCCACATGTGACTGAGAGAAAGGGTTTCATGACGTACGCGACAGGTATTTTGCGTTATTCATGTCATGACCAGTGAATCGTGTTCGCCATACACTAATCCCCTGCTATGCCAATTTTGGTGTATTACAAGTTATGGAGACGACCAGGAGAGCGCCCAGACGTAGGCGGCTAGATAGATAGATAGATAGATAGATAGATAGATACGTAGATAGAAGCGCCCAAAGTGCCTGAGGTTCGCTAAGAAATGCTTCGCATTTAAAAACATCCACGATGAAACGAGGTTCGAAGCTGGGTCATCTACGTGGGAGCCCAGTATTCTACCATAGACTCATGCCTGTGCTTGAAACTCCGTTGCAGAAAGACCCTATACAGGCTTAATGTTGAGAAGGAACCACATTAAGTTGTGTAATACAGCGTGGTAGAAGAGCAAAATAACAACCAGGCGTCACACAACGCGAATTCTGTAACCAGGCGTCAACGAGTGCGTCGTTGAATGCTTCCAACCCATCACAAAGGGCTCTGCCCTAATTCTTCCTCGTCATCAGGCACAGCATCAACAAAGTGCACATAATGCGTTACAGATGTGTAGCGAGTAGCACGGTTCTCCGCAAAATGACGAAAAATGGTATAGTGGCTGTTTCCCTACTTCACAAAAATTATGATTTATAGCGCAGTGGGTACCTCGCAAGTGTATTTGTATGAGGCCCCCCTAATCCATTTCCTCATGGCCGCCATAAAGTTACTTCCCTCTGTATCTCTTTCTCACGTTAAGATAAGATATATAGCGCGGTAGGAGAGTGAAATAAAGACCGGGCGTCACACAATGCGCATTACGTAACTAGTGGGTCGCTTAAAGCTTCCAACCCATTACTAAGGGCTCAGCCATAAATCTTCATCGTCATCAACCGCCGCCACATCAACAAAGTGCACATAATGCCTTACAGATGTGTAGCTGGTACCTCGCTTCTCCGCAGAATGACGAATAATGGCGTAGTGGGTGCTTGCCAACTTCCCAAAAATTATGATTTATGGCGTACCTTGGAAGTGTATTTGTATTAGTAACCCCAAGAGAGTTTACAACGGGCTCTTACAAATGCCGCTGTTTCAGCTTTTGCTGTGAATGTGCTGTGCTTTTCCGCGCAGGCCATTCCGCGCAGGCGTTTTGGTTAAGGGCAAGGTTCGCCCATTTAGTCACACGTTTATTATTGAGATGAAATGAAGCGCCGTTAGCGACTGTCGACCTGCATATCCCTGTGTCAATGGAGTGATATTTTGTTCACTGCCACAGCTTAGTCAAATACAAGTGGGAAAAAGGAGACCAGCTTAATGTCGCATGAGGTGGTGTTCTTTTCTTGTGTAGCTCAAGCATCGACTACCAGAGGGTCGCCTGCAAAATAGCGTCGTGATGAGTTTAATGAGAAGCGTCCCTCGACGCTATGGACGTAGAAAGATACGGCGATGTCTCATGAACGAAAACGTGCAATTTATTCGATGCAGTAATTGATCGCACAGGAGACCAGGGCACTTTCTGGATATATTTGTAAGCACAAAGAACGTCTACATGGTCTCCTTTCTCAGCGCCGCTTGCACAAAAGAGAAGTTGTGCCTATCGAATACTGCGCAATCCACGCGTTGTACAAGTGGCACTGCGTGTTGTGTCGCTTTCACAAGCAACGAACACCTGTGCTCCTTTTGTGTGACCCCTTGTGGAGTCACCAGCACTGCTTCGTGCCGCTCACTGAGGTACTCCTTGACAATGCCTTTAAACTTCGGAAACGCTTCCTCAGTCGGACTAAAGAAAGGTCTGTATGGCGGCAGTCGCCTGATCGAATGCGGCCAGATTTGTCTGTTCTGCGCGGTTATGAGGAGGAGCGTTGTCAAAAATGAAGACAGCCTCTGTTTCCGGCTTCTCAGACTCAACCAGGGCCGACACGTCGGCGAGAAAGTCATTGACCACACTCCAATGGACTCTTTCGACTATTCGGCAGTGCAGCACGCCGTTGGCAGACATGCAGGCGATGATGTTGATGTTTCGCCTTTCGTCGACATCGTCGTCTGAAGTGCTGGCACGCCCCTTTTTGTGCGGGCGAGTTTCCTCGTACACCATGTATTGTAATTCGTTTCGTCGATGTAAAATCTACAAGCCCATGGCCCATCGCTCCGCAGCCATTGCGCATAGTCTTTTCTCTTCCGCTTCACGTCGCAGCGGTCGCGATCCACGAGCATCTGGGTCGCTAATTTTGTGGAGAAGCTGTGAGCGTCGAGTAGGCGGTCAACAGAACTGGTGCTGATCGTGAGGCCAGGTAGTTGTTCAACCGCTCGTCTGATCTGCTTGAGCCTGAACATTGAATTCTCGTCCAGAGTTCTCGTTGTGACGGCGACAACATCATCGCAGAAAAATAGCAAAAAACTGGAGAAATGGTGAATTATGGATACTAAAAATTAAAAAAAAGTTATGCTTTACGTTACTGTAGAGCAGACTGAAGTATTTTGAATTACTTTATTGTTATTGATAACTTCATGACGCAAATTATTATGTAAGAGAAGCGGAGTAGCTGGAGCAATATCTATAGGCACCAACCTCTCTTTAAACATGTATTTAAAAAAAGGGCTGCAGGAAGACTGGGAAATGAGGAACCCTTTATTTAAGCGAACTTGCGACCGGAAAATGAAAGCTCAAATTACAAGCGATACACGCCGACCCCTTATAGCGGCGGGAACAGTCGTTGGCCGTCGAGTAAACTCCCAAGCGGTAAAGCGCGTTGACATTTATACATGTGCCATGGAAGATTCCAGCTTTATCGCTAACGGCAGCGTAAGTTCTAGAATAAACTGTAATGTTCGCGTTGTGCGCGTAATCTCATCGGATGGTTCTAAAATAGTCTGGATGGTTCCCAGTCATTCGGGAGCGGCTTGCGCAAGGCAGTATAGTCACACGTGTAATGGGGCGGTCGCATAAACAATAGAAGAAAAGAGCGTATGTGGCAATATATATACTTCCGGCGGACAGCGATCGTCGTCTTGCGCTACAATGGGCTTCATGTTGACGCGGGTTGCGCGACCAGCGTTGATCGAGAGGTTTCTTTCTAAAACCATGAATTGCCCTTGGAGCGTTGTGGTCTACAAATCGGCGAGAAGTCAAGCTGCGACATCGTGTGCCCGTGCAAGGTAACCAGCGTGCGAAGTGGCTGCAACGCATGAGTACACTGAGCGTCGGGCTGTTGGTATGGTACCCGATCGACGCCGGAATCGGCCCGTTCGCGGCTGCCACTAATCTCCTGAAGACTATCACTACAATTCCCGTATTCACGCTTGCCGATGTTCGTCGTTAGAAAGTTTGTTTGTCCACAAAGTTCCTGGCGTGTGTAGGTTATTGGAATACCAGAGAAGGCAATATGGGCGGCTAGTGAGAGGATTTTAGTCTGTCTGGCACACCGCTATACGCAAAATGCTTTGCGTGTATCGGAATACCGGGTGTGAACAGCGCATGCGCACGCCCGGTAAGGATGGCGGCGCCGCCGAAAGCGATTGCCGTCCACTTCGAATCTATCAAGTGGCCGTCGCGCGCTCTGTCGCTCGGTATTTCCGAACTGATGCTTTTATTTGCTTTAGATTCACGATTCGGAAGCCCACTATCGAACCCAAGAATTTCGTCGCATCACAGATCGCATGACAGAGTGGATGTGGTCGGTGGCTTTGTCGAGTTTGCGAGCACGCCTGCCGAAGGTTCGTCACGCTCCGACTCAGGCTGTCAAGACATCGGGGGATGTTCGCCTTCCTGACTACGTCAAGAAGACGCTAAACCTTGGCCCCAAGTTCGCCACCGAACCTAAGAAGTCGGCCCCCGAGCTGATTTCCATCGCAAGACGTGTAGCAAGAGCAGCACCGAACAGTGATGAGGACAGTCTCGTGAATGAATGTGTCAGCGTGGTGTCCCGAAAAAGGCCGGCATCGAACCACCAGCCAGTTCGTCGAGTGCAGCAATTTCTGCGGGACAATTCCCTGTGCCTTCTGCCAGCGGATAAAGATGGTGGATTTGTTGTCCTTACAGGAGGTGAGTTTGCAACAAAAGCCCATGAAGCAGTGAACACTGTAATGAAGAGATACGGTAATGTTTCGTTGAAAAAAGTGAAAGCGGAAGGGAAAAGGATATGCTCTGATCTCAAGTTAGACAAGCTAAGAAAGTGCATAGTCAAAAGCGATGACCTTCATTTGAAGGTAATGTTCTCCGTGAAAACTCACAAACAGGGATGGCCTTTTAGAGTGATAGTTTCGGAGATAGGCACATGGCAGAAGGAGCTGAGCGGGTTTCTTCAGGATGCGCTCCGCATGTTGCACATTGATGATCCGTTCGTTGTTAGAAGCTCGAATGATGTGGTACAGTTCCTAAGAACAAACACTGACAAAGGTATTTCAGCCTGCTCCATTGACGTTAAAGATTTATATTACTCCATGCCTCAGAAACCGCTGTTGTCGTGTGTTGAAGATTGTATTGACCATTTTGGAGTAATCACGATTCAAACAAAGACGGGCATGTCTGCTAGCAGGTTCTTAGAACTTCTGACGTTTTATTTAAGGTCAACCTATGTTGAATATGATGGACAGGTCTATCTTCAAAAAGAAGTAGTTTGTATTGGGTCGTGTTTGGCGCCCATTTTAAGTGATATTCTCTTAGCCTATTATGACAGACGGATCGAAGCATGCTTGTCAGCAGTGAAGATCACCAAAGTGTTTAGATATGTAGACGACTACCTTGTTTTGTTTGACTCCACTCAGCGTGTTAGTGACGTAGTTAACCTTTTCACCCATCATCTTGACAGTCTGGTGATAACACATGAGCTACCCGTTGAGAATGTTATTCAGTTTTTAGACCTAAGAATTTTTCTGTTCGAACATCATGTGTGTTGGGATTATCACCCTCGCGACAACAAGATGCTACTTCCATATCAATCATCCCATTCTAAGCTGGTGAAGCGAGCAATCGCCAATCTTTGTTTTGACAACGCGCTTCGCAAATCGTGCCCCCATAAGATATCTAGCAGTTTTGTTAATCAGAAGGAGCGCCTTTTAATGGCTGGGTACCCCGGCCATGTACTTATCTCAGTGGCAGAAAGTGGACTAAAAAAGTTAAATAGACAGATTGGTACTTGTGTAAACAATTCTCAGGGAATGAAAAGGGTTATCGTGCCGTATATTCACAACGTGTCACACGCCCTAAAGAAAATTGGCCAGAAGGTTAAGGTAGACGTGCTTTTTTCTGCCCCACAGAAACTAATGAGCATTTGCAAAGCCACAGACCCATTAGCTAAGAGACGTCCAGAATGTGTGAAAAAACATCAGCATCCATTTGTTCCATGCGTAAATAATGTAGTGTATCGGTTCCCGTTTTCTTGCGGCAAGGTCTACTTTGGGCAGTCGGGGAGATGCCTGAATGATAGGCTAAGGGAGCATAAGCAGAAGTTGGGCCGTTATCGTGATGGGCATGTGTCTGTACATTGTAACGACTGTGGGTGTGAAGCGTTGTTTAAAGAGTGCACAGTAGTATATAGGAATGCCGATAAGACTACCAGAGAGATTGTGGAAGCCGCCATGATCGCGAGAGCCGGTGATAGCTGTGTCAGCTGCCCGTCGGTGGCGCTGACGGCCAATGAATTGGCCTTTCTTGACGCGGCAGGTTTTCATGTGCGATGAGTAGAACTTTGCGTACGGATCTATTTATACTGTTGCTTTCGAAAATAAACGATCAGTTGAAAGTTAGCGCTTGTCCTGTTGTCTCTTCCTCGTCCGTGTGTGTTAGCGCTATGCCCCATTCTGAAGCATATAACCAACTAGCCCAAAAAGCCACGTTGACATACAAAATCGTACCTTTTGCTGAGTAAGGCACATGGGTGCAAGCGCCATCCTTTGCATCGAACCTCCACCCATGGAAGGGGCACTCGATGCAGTCACCCACCACACGGCCCATCACTCCAAGGTGAGCGCCCAGGTGAGGGCAGTAGGCGTCCAGCACGTGTGCCACCCCGTCCTCGGTACGAAAGGCGACAAGGTCTAATCCTATAGGAAAATGATTGCCTATTATTGCTTTTGTCCGTGAATTGGTCCTCAGGCTTATGGCCCTTATCTGCAGGAATGACCTTTGATGATAATACTGACTTGCTTCGTTATGAATGTTATTTCACAGCTTCGTTGCACTGCAGGTTTTCCCGCTCACTTTAATCCAAGTGCCAGTGAAAATAATCCGAGCGTCACGAAAATATGAGCGCCAAACTATTTAATATATGTGGCAAACATTTAGTCTTAGTACCAACACATTTAATTCAAGCGCCAGGACAAATAGGCTGAGTGCCAGTGAATTTGATCTAAGTGCCACCATGTTTAATTCAACGGCCCCCAGCATTAATGCCAGTGCCAGCTAATTTAATCGAAACACGAGAAACAGCGAAATGGGGCATGAGAGTTGCACTGCTATTACAAAACTGGTTGCAACATATGAAATATAATAATTAAAAAGTAGATGGCAGCACTAAAAAGCATTAAAAAGTCGGCGATGGCAGCTGTTTTCCGCGGGTCTGGGCGCACTCCAGACTTGCTGATCACATGACCCAGAAACAAGAGCTCTTCGTACGCGAATCGGCACTTTTCTGGCTTCAGGGTCAGTCCAGAGGCCTTGATTGCTTGAAGTACTCCCTCAAGCCGCCGGAGATGCTCGTCGAAGGTCGAGGAAAACACGACGACGTCGTCCAAATACACAAGGCACGTCTGCCACTTCAGTCCGGCCAGTACGGTGTCCATGACACGCTGGAACGTCGCAGGTGCCGAGCAAAGACCGAAAGGCATGACCTTGAACTCAAAGAGGCCGTCGGGTGTTATGAAGGCAGTCTTTTCTCGGTCTCTCTCGTCGACTTCGATTTGCCAGTAGCCGGTCTTGAGGTCCATCGACGAAAAGTACGTCGCGTTGTGAAGTCGATCCAGGGTGTCGTCTATTCGTGGGAGGGGGTACACGTCCTTCTTCGTGATTTTGTTCAGGCGCCGATAATCAACGCAGAAGCGCAGTGTCCCGTCCTTCTTCTTCACTAACACCACGGGTGACGCCCACGGACTCTTGGACGGCTGGATGATGTTGTCGCGTAGCATCTCGTCGACTTGTTTCTTTATCGCGTCGCGCTCTCGAGTCGAAACTCTGTAGGGGCTCTGACGGAGGGGCCTCGCACTTTCCTCCGTTATAATTCGGTGTTTCGCCACCGGACTTTGCCGAATTCGTGATGACGACGAGAAGCAGTCCTTGTATTGCAGAAGCAGGGTTTTCAGCTGGTCTTGCTTCACATTCGGGAGGCTCCGGTTGACGTTGAAATCTGGTTCGGGACCTCGATTCGTTGAAGCAGGTTCGGCAGCATCGAAGAGGGCGAAAGCATTGCTGGCGGCCACACATTCGTCGATGTAGGCGACCGTCGTACCAATGTTGAGGTGCCTATATTCGTGGCTGAAATTTGTCAGCACTACCTTTGCTTTACCGTCACGCAGTTCGGCTATACCTCTTGCGACGCAAATTTGACGATTCAAGAGTAGTTGCTGATCGGCCTCGATGACGCCTTCAATGTTCGCAGGTTTTTCGGTGCCAACGGAAATAATGACGCTGGAGCGCGGCGGGACGGTCACCTGCTCTTCTATCACGTTTAATGCATGCTTCCCTGGCGTCGCGTGGGGCGGGAGCGCTTTGTCTGAGGTTAGCGTTATCGACTCAGACCTCAGGTCGATGACGGCGCCGTGGTCACTTAGGAAGTCCATTCCAAGTATCACATCCCTAGAGCAATTCTGTAGGATTACAAAGCTCGCAGGATAAGTCCGGTTATTGATGGTGACTCTCGCCGTGCAGACACCAATCGGCGTTATCAGGTGGCCTCCAGCTGTCCGGATTTCGGGTCCACTCCAAGCGGTCTTTACTTTCTTCAGCTTGGTGGCGAACGGTCCACTGAAGACAGAATAGTCGGCTCCGGTGTCGACGAGAGCTGTGATGCTGTGGCCGTCGATAAGAACGTCGAGGTCGCTAGTTCGTCGTCTCGCGTTGCAGTTAGGTCGTGGCGTGGGGTCACGGCTGCGTCGGTGTGTTCCGCTGCTTCCATTTTGCGTCGTCGGGTCTTCTTCAGTCCGCGAGGTTTCGTCGTCAGGGGTCTGTCTGGTTCGCGTCGTGCTCTGAAGGTTTCGTCGCGGCGTCGTCGTCGGCGGCGGAGGATCTTCGGTAGTTCGTCGTACAGCAACCGCACCTCCATCGGTTGCTGCCCTTAGTTTTCCGGATACGGGCTAGGCGACCGGCCCCGGTTTGGGCCAGTGTACGGCCGGCGGTGCGGTGACATGTAGCGGCCGGGCGACGGCGAGCGGGAAGGTCGTCGTTCTTGCCACTGTGTTCCGGTGAGGTAGTTGTTGATGTCGCGCGGCCGTTCGCCTGGCTGCGGGCGCGGCGCGTTGATAGCGAATCCGCGTAGTCCCATCTGTCGGTACTGGCAGCGGCGGTACGTGTGGCCGGCCTCTCCGCAGTGGTAGCAGAGCGGGCGGTTGTCGGGGGCACGCCAGACATCGGTCTTCCTCGGGGTGTTGCGCTGGCCGACAGGTGGTCGGTAGGGCGTCGGTGGCGGCGGCGGCGTCTGGCGACGGTACTGCGGCGGTGTGGCGTCCTTGGCGGGGGCGTGGAGGAGGAGCATGACGGCGGGCTGCAGCAGCATAGCTAATAGCTTGCGGCTGCGGCTCTGCTAGCTGAGGCGCGCCGAGTGAATACTGGATCTCCTGGCGCACGACGTCGGCGATGGACTCTACTTGAGGTTGCGACGGAGGTAGAATTTTTCGCAACTCCTCTTGCACGATTGCTCGAATCGTCTCACGCAGGTCGGCGGGTCCTAGGGCTTGAACGTCGGCGTAGCTTGTAGCCAAGAAGCTGCGGTTGTATTGCCGCGTTCGCATCTCAAGCGTTTTCTCGATCGTAGAAGCCTCAGATGCAAATTCAGCGACCGTATTCGGCGGGTTCCTTATCAGTCCAGCGAAGAGTTCCTGTTTGACACCCCGCATGAGGAACCTCACTTTCTTCTCTTCGGGCATACTTGGGTCGGCGTGTCGAAACAGGCGATTCATCTCTTCTGTGTAGATGGCAATATTTTCGTTGGGTAGCTGCACACGGGTCTCCAGCATAGCCGCGGCCCGTTCCTTGCGGACCACGCTCGTGAACGTGCTTAGGAACGTCGTCCGAAAGAGATCCCATGTTTGTAGGGCGGATTCTCGGTTCTCGAACTACGTCCTCGCGGCGTCTTCTAGGTAGAAGTATACGTGGCGCAGCTTGTCCTCGCAGTTCCAATTATTAAATGTTGAGACCCTTTCGAAGGTCTCGAGCCAAGTCTCGGGGTCTTCACCTGGTGAACCACGGAACGTCGGCGGCTCCCTGGGTGGCTGCATCACGAT
The DNA here is from genome assembly GCF_013339695.2 of Rhipicephalus sanguineus. Taxonomy (NCBI): domain Eukaryota; kingdom Metazoa; phylum Arthropoda; class Arachnida; order Ixodida; family Ixodidae; genus Rhipicephalus; species Rhipicephalus sanguineus. Next base: position 133,219,731 of record NC_051176.1, on the reverse strand, counting down.
CGCCGTAGGGGGCACTGCGTCAGTCATCGTCTCAGCGGTCGATGTGACGGTCTTCGGCTGCCTGGCGTTTTCGGGAAGGAGCCCGTACTCTGGTTGTAGTCCCTTCTGACGGCGGCTGGTTCGAAGATCCGGTTTGTCCTTAGAGTCGTCTTCTTCGCGGCTTGGGCTTGGGTCAGCGCTCCGCGGTGGCGTCCGGATCATGAAGCAGCACCTCCACCAGATGTCACGTGGTCGTGACGTCGACGAAGACAGCAGTCGGCGTTTGCAGAATGAAACTGTTTATTTGGCCTAACTTGTGGCCGGAAAATGAGAACTAGAACTACAGCAATACACGCTGTACAATGATAGCGGCGAACAGGGCGTCGTCCGTCGATCAACTGACAAGCAGTCAAGCGCGTCGGCTTTTATACAGGCGCTATCGAACTTTCCAGCGATATCGCTGGTGGCGGCGTTATCTCTCGACAAAGCTGGAACATTCTCGTGCGGCGCGCAATCTTAACAGATTGTTCCAAGACAATCGCGAAGCTTCCTACACATCACGGCGAGGCCTGCGCAGCGCGTTGCCCACAGTCTTTGTGGGTGAAGCTTACACTCATGAAATATAAGACTCGCGGCAATATGTAGTCACTTCTTTTACTTATAAAATAAATTGCGGCCATAGGTTGATTGAGCCGTGCTTGGAGTGCTAATTCTCTCTAAGCACAAGTTTGTAGATTAAAATTGTGCACCGGTGCTATCCCATTGGGGGGAGCGAAAGCAAAAGCATGTTTATGTTCACCTTCAACTATGGCTAAAGTGTGGGGGATTGCCTAGGAATTGAGTGATTTTATAAAATGTTATAGTACTTTGGAATAAGGGAGGTTCCAGAATAGAAACGTTAGGCATTTTATATGGAATGTTGGTGCTCGATGACATGTATATATAAAAAATATAAAAAAGCTTTTAACAGGGAAGCTGTTTAGCAAATCGTTTCTTGTCCGGTGAACCAAAAAAGCCAATGCCACAGATATCGGGTAACTCCTACTACTCACCACTTCATCATCATAAACGGATATGTGCCACAGAAATTGAATTGGGTAAATCTCACTACACAACACCGGTCCACTAAAAATGAAGAATGAAACAGTTAGTTGAACAAATGGCTGCGAACCGACGTCGGTGAGCCGAAGACCGCGAGCACGTACAACGAGATAATACTAGGTAACGGGAAAGGCAACGGCTGTTGCGAGAAGACCCCGAAGCGATGAGAAGCTTAGGCTAACGACGACGTGCCCGTAGATCTACGAGAGGTGCAAACGCTTGGTTTCGGCGCGAGGTTCTCTCTCCGCAGTTTGGACATCCGTGTCGTGCATGTGACTAAGAAAGGGAAAATAGACAACCACCCGTCTGTAGCACGAAGCCACAAGGAAATCCATACGGATTTCTCAGAAATAAAGCCTCTTAGTTGCCGAAAAATTCGTCCTGGTCCGGGAATCGAACCCGGCACCAACGCCTTTCCGGGGCGGTCGCTCTACCAACTGAGCTAACCAGGAAGCTAGCAAGTGACAGCGCGAGGGCGAATTCATCGACAACTGGAAGCAACTGGACACATATTGCAAATCAGTTCTGCGGAATCCCGCAAGGTGGCGGAAGGGTTAAGAAAGGGAAAATAGACAACAACCCGTCTGTAGCACGAAGCCACAAGGAAATCCATACGGATTTCTCAGAAATAAAGCCTCTTAGTTGCCGAAAAATCCGTCCTGGTCCGTGTATGTGACTGTTTGTGCTTTAACTCGAACCTCTCTGCGCTGAGAATCAACGTAGAAACAACTTAGCATCACCTAGCTGAAGCCTAGCAATGACCTAAAAGTAACCTAGCAACAATATTCACCTAACAAATGCTCAGAAACAACATAGAAGCTACCAGGTTAGTCTTCAGAATCGTCCAGCTTCGCTGTTTCAAGCCTTGCGCGGCTTAGTTCAAGCTTCGACATCTTTTTTTTATATTAGTAATGGATAATGAAATAAATCAATACCATACCTTTTTTAATATATACATGTGTCGACACAGAAGGATAATAATATATATTAGCTAGTTAACCGATTGGCTTCATTGAGGTAATTCCGCACAGCCACGCAAACCTTCGCACTGGAGAACTCAGAAATAAAGGCTCCAAAAGACAAAATCACTGGCACAGATAAATTTACTCCAATAGTACGTAATGATGTTTCTAACAGGGTTTTTCGTACTGTAGTAAATCGCCTGCAGGTCAAAAAGAAATGAGAACAGTCTCTAGCTCACTACAGAATGCGCACAGTGGAGAAGGTGCCTGACCAGACCTGTGTTGGTAGAAATTTAGATTCGGTACACGGCAGCGCAGCCTCGTAAGTCACACTTCCAGTTTACAAGTTTGACAATATCATCTCCACCAGGGATATAATAAGTGCCGATATTCCGTGGAATTTACTAGCGCTGTGTCTGCAAAGATTTCCGTAATGGCACGCCTGCGAAATCGTGCTAAGCAGATGGTGGAAAGTACGGTAAAATCGTTCCACTTATTGACGACTTCGCTAAGGAATCGGCTATTTCATTTAGGAACAACCCTTTATATCCAGGCACCCAAACTGATCGAGCTTTTCTCAAATGCGCGGGTACTGGTGCGCGAAAAGCCTTTATTACGTGGGAGTTAGCACCAACATGCAGAACAGAGAAAGAGAATCTGTAATTATAACAGCAGATGTAACTGCCGTGTTTAACTTGCGTAAGGCCAGCACCACTGCCAGAAATTCAGCCACAAAAACGGGTATGAAATCAAGTAGTCGAAGGGGATAAGACCAATCCAAATTCGGGCTTAACATACCAACACCTGACTTTGTCTCACACTGTGGTGAATCTGTAGCAATAATAACGTTTGTTCTAATGCCCTGCAGGTGCTCTTTTAACAAACCATGTAAAGTATGATAGGCCAGTAATTTTGCATTATTAGGAAAAATATCGTCAAATTTAATATCCAGAGGGTATGAATTATCAGGAGTCGGGATTATATCGCGGATACGTTCGTTCAAAGGGTCCAGTAAATTTTCTACAACAATAATTTGTGGGGTGTGAAATCGCGGCCGTCTAGCACCTAAAAATAATTTGGGAGTGGAAATAAAAGCTGTTTCTGTTTGGCGTAGCGGTGACTCGTAAATTCTTAAGAATGCCTGAACAGTTTTTTTTTTAATTTCGAAAGTTTGCCCACTTAACGGCATACAGAGTGAAATATATACATGGAGACCGCTTTCCGCTATATACATCAACAGTGCTCTATGGCGGGGCCCATAGAGCCACACATCATAGTCCGGTGGTCTCGTCAGATGAATGCCCACTGTTCTCAGCTAGCGCTGTCGTGTCTGGTTCAGGCCAGGGCATGTCCAGAAGAAGGGCTTAATGGCGGACGCTTCACTTGTACATTATGGGCAAGTATCCCGAAATGGCCCATGGAGATCAGACAAAAGGCAAAACCTGCATCCGTGTGCTGTTCATAAAGTACTTAAACGTGTTCCCCACTACAGCTTTAAAATTGGATTGTGTTCTCCGCATGTAATACTGCCATTCCTGGGCAGGTCACGTAATGCGAAGGACACTCATCTGTGGTCACGTAGAACGACGAAATAGACACCAATAAATGGAAAACCTAGGCGAGGAGTGCAAAGGGTTATGTGAAGCGGCAAAACTAATTAGCTGGCTTGCACAGGGCAGGGCAATATACAGATAATTCGAAAAGGTTTGCGTCCTGCAGTGCACATGAAACATAAACTGCTGCTGACGATGAAGATGACAACGAAAGTTATATTTTACAGTTATTTTGATGGTTATGCTTTTGCTAAAACAAAATAATGTGTTCCCGCAGATTTGTACAGTACTGATGGTTGGGCTAGTTGGCACGGTGACATGTTTAATGCACCGCAAAAAGACGAAGAAGAAGGAGGAAACAGGTGGACATGCCTTGTCGTGTGCCTTCTCTTCCCCC